>NC_056729.1:1325865472-1325985472 GCF_019279795.1 Protopterus annectens
GTAGACAGTAGTCATTCTCTGTATCCAAGGAGCTGTTGTGGCCTGATGATGGATACAAGTCCCTTTTAAGCATTCTGTTGACAATGTTGACCAGAACTTTCTTGTACTGTTGACGCAGAAGTGAGTAAACAAAGGGATCAAATGCAGCCTTACTGTAGGTGAGGCACTTGCTTATAATACCCCAGTGGTAGTTCACTCTGACAAAAGGAAGGAGCTCTATTAATCTGAAAAACAAAATATGAATATAATTTATTTATTTGCAGATTAAATATTTGTTCACTGCAGTAGCATGTGTTCACACTGTTTACCACATCTGATAAAAGTAACAGAATTTGCATCCACTCCATAAGTGATCATGACGCTAAAGAAAATACTAAACTAAAAAAAAAAAACCTGTTTACTGCCACTGCCTTTTTTATCATGAAAGACTGAACTTGAATCTTGGCATTGTGATTATGGTCAGATTTTTTAAGCATAAAAATGTCAGACATTAAGAGTAGAATTCAGTTAAAACTGAATGTGATGTGCTCATTATATTTGGGTTAGAGCCACATCCTTAAATCTGTTTTATTCCTCTGTATGATCCATTCTTTCTTGTGTACCATTATTTTTATTCCCATGTATAGCTCAAATATAAATCAAGCATGTCAATATTAGTAATTTAAGTCAATTAATTAAACTATATTGCTGTTTATTGAGTGTGACATAATGGCTGGTAAGTCGTTAAGTTTTTTGCTTTCCACTTCTACAGCTAAAGATTCAGTTTTAACCTCCCTTGAAGGCATTTTTTTGAGTGAGTTGTTCTCAGTCTGTCTCGTGGCATTTTCTCTGGGTATTTCATTTCTCTACTGCATTCTAAAAACATGCAGTTTAAGTGCTTTATTTGTTTATTTATTTGTATTCATTTGAGAACCACGTGAACCCAGTAGTCACAGGTCTCTTTTCATTGAATTTTGTAGGATTTATTATGTATCACAGAAAAAAAAAACGTGCTTATTATAATCATGCTTGCAATTAATCTAGTTCTGTACCTTTTGAAGAATCATTAAAAAATCCAAATGATTTTTTTTTTAATTGACTAGTGGTTATACTTTTGGTTGAGTGGTAGTCTGTGACTGTATTTTTTTATGGTCTCCTTGACCTCATTTTACTGGCTTGGATCCCTAGTGTCCGATGTCCACACTGGGTCTACCAGCTAACCTCCAACTCCTGCAATAACTCTGGCATTGTTAGGGCTGGTCATGGATTCTAATGGCATCCTAAGGTCTCAGCCATCTTTACATCCATCCAGGTGTTTTCTTTTATATTCCCTGCCAACTCTGTCCCCTGCCCCCTCTCTCATCTACTATAGCCTAAGGCAACTCCCTTCTTTGGAGCACAGCTCCATGTAGGGAGCATCATTTACAAATGCCCTCCCACCCAGGATGGGCATGCCCATACCTTCCTGTTGCTTTGCCAGTCACTTGAGCCATTATTTGAACCCAGGTCACCTGGCAATACTCAGGGTTTTATTCCTCTATGCCACCTCTGTGCAATCAGGTGAATGTTAATTAATTTCATACAAAGAGATATTTGGAATCTTCCAAGTGTTTCACGGCCCAATTCTTTAATGGTGGTGGTAACAACAGAGTCAGAATTTTGTTTATTTATTTCTTTTTGTTAAAGCAGTGGTCAAAGGACCTTTTTTTAGCTGAGACTTGTACAAAACTAGTTAATATATATATACACGTATATATATATATATATATATATATATATATATATGGTTCTACCTGACTTCGTCGACAGCGCGAACATCGGGACATGAGCGAGCTCCAGAAGAATCGAAGAAGACCGACGCGACCGACGCGAGCAGAATATCGACAGTGCAGAAGAAGACCTAGACGACGGATGACAAACACGCGAGGATGGATGCCGACATGAGGATGTGTGAGCGGTATGTGCGAGTGACTAGGGGTGAGTAGGGTGGGTGCAGGTAAGTGTGGAGTGGGTCCGTGGGAGATAGTGGGTGTTAGTTAGTTAGGGTAGGGTTAGGGTGGGAAGGTGGGGGTTAGGAAGGGAGTGGTAGGGTTAGGGGATGGGGGTTAGGGTTAATAGGGGTGGGTTTATGAGGCGTGGGTTAGGGGATAAAGGGGTTAGGGGTGTTAGTAAGTGGGTTAGGTAGGTAGGGTTAGGGTAAGGCATGACTTAGTGAAGGGGTAAGGTTTAGGCTTCAGGGTTTATAGTGGTAGGTTGTGTTGTGTGTGTGGTGGTGTGATTTTAGTGTGGTTTGTGTTTTGTTTGTTATTGTTGTGTGGGTGTTGTGTGTGTTGTGTGTGGTATGGGCCGTGTGGCTATTTTCGTGTTTGCGTGTGGTGGTTGTGTGTATGGACTTGGTTTTATGGTTTGTCGGTTATGGTTGTCGGTGGTGTGTGGTGTGTGGTTGTCATATGTGACCATATATATATATATATATATATATTGTGTGTGTGTGTGTGTGTGTGTTTGTTTGTGTATAAGCAGGTTTAACAGGTTTAGTACATCAGTTTTTTCATATTGCTGCGATACTGCATAGATAATTCAGTTTAGCATAATTCAGTACCACCTAGTAAAATAGTGTGAGCTGGGCCATAGTGATTAGCATTATGCTGCTGCCTAATATAATTCAGTAAGGTGAAACTGTAGTATTGCCTGTAAACATTTACATACTTTATTATATTCATAGCTACAGGAGTTATTGTAGTATATATATAATATCAAGAGAAATAGTTCATCTATCAATACAGGTGAACTTGGTTGTTTAGCTGAAGAATAATACTAACAGGATGGCATCACAATGGGATGGAAACTTTTAACCATAGTTTTTTTGTGAATTTAGCGTAAGTTTTTTCTTTTAGCATCTTGGAGGTGGTTCCAGTTTGGTAGGTGGTTTTGCTGAATCGTTTCTTTTCCAAGTATGTTTAAAATTATGATCCGTGAAGACTTAAGAATGTCATCATGCTGGGATCTAAAATAGAGAGCAGATGTTTTTATTTTTGTTTGTGCCTAAGTGTGGGGGAGGAACTATCATATATAGTCTGAAGGTGAAGGTAGAGACAAGTAAAGCAGCTTGAGCAGTAACTGCTAACAAACTTGCTTTTTTTTGTTTTGTTTAAGGAAATCACTAATATCCATTACTTATTTATTCAATCTGGCAACCTGGGCAGAACACTGATCCAAACGGACCTGTTTAACTTATTGCATATAAGGAAGAAAGACAGGGAACAAATAATAGTTGACTGCTATTCTGGTGTTTTTTGTTAAACTTTTCTTGAACTGTGATATTGCCAATGGGCAGCACATTGCAGGTCATGAAACGATGCATTATTACTTTGAAAAATACCTCTGCAATGTTATTTTACCTCGAATAATTTGAGTTCTAAAAGTTAAGGTCAGAAAGAAAACATTCTGTTTCCTACCTTATAGCTAAATTAATTAACTGTTTGTAATTTTTAAGAGGAGTTGAGAAACATGATATGTATTTAAAGTAAGGAAAAACATTCAAGGGTTCCTTGTGAGACTTGCCACAAAAAATTCTGTCTGAGTAATTCTGACTTTTTACATCCTGGCATTATATTCTTGCCTTTTTTGAAATCTTGTTTTAATGCAGTGTTAATTACATGTTTTTTATCATAATGTTGGTAGTTCTAGGTTGGGAGCAGAAAGAAATCTTTCTTTTTCCTAATTTGGGGTCGGAGTGGTTAACTTCTGAATTGTGGTATGAATAGAAACAGCATTCTTATTTAAAGGAAGGAAAACATGTCAAAAGCTCCTTTTGAGAGTTTCTAGAAAAGACTGTTGTGTGAAAGGGGAAAGCAATGTATTAAGAAACCCTGGGTAATGAACTGGTAATAGTGAATGTTGCATTACTCCATCTGTTTGGATTGAAATATGGGGTCTGCCAAGAATGTTGTTTTCCTCTTGATTATTTTTGGTAGTTACAGACAACTTGACATAGAATTAAAACACTACCTTGTGTACACGCAAATCCACACAGCTGGGAATGGTGACAGTCAGATGCGGGAGGTAGCAGTAGTGAAACCACACCAGTGCCCACACCTCCCTAAGAGGCTGGTGATGTAGCTACTTCATAGAAAGAGCTATACAGTGGCTACTAGAGTGAATTTGCATCACTGTTGTGAAAAAGAACTGGTCTTCCTCTAGAAGAAGGTTCTTCGGGGAAGATGGATGTCTGGTACTAGCAAGTCCAAATCTCCAACACAGTTGTTGAAAAATGCTAGACATTCAATGGTGGAAGAGCTGGATAGGATCCCAAAGAGAGATCTAAGACAGGGACAACCCTATATAGTACCCTTATTTGTAATCCCTCATTTTTAAAACCACTCATCTTTTCATTTCCACATTGTTGCCAAATAAAACTTAAAATAAGATATGCAGGGTTTTCAGTTAACCTCTTAGGGGCTATTAAATCACAACTTTAGGTCTGGTAGTAAATTATATCTGCATAACATTCCACCTACAAATACACTCTTCAGCAATCATCTCTGTGTTTTGTGCACTTCTTAGCCACTTCTTGGCTCCACTTCACATACATCAGGGGCTTCTCTGCATATGGTTACCAAATGGTATCTGTCACCAATGTAATGATTTTACTATGAATAGAAAGTCACCTCCAGTGGCACTGCAAACTAATACTGTACTCCCTTTTAAGCAATCCATAAAAATGAAGGCCACCTCAGGCTGGATATTGTCCTTCAACAGCTTTATAATTGGCCAAGGTTTTATGTTTCTGTAATAGAACTGTGTAGTAATTAATTTTATATCTAGTTGTCTGTCCTTAAGATGTCGTTTTTCTTTCAGTCATTCTACCTTTAATAATATCCTGTCTATGCTTTGTCATACTTCGTATTTTTCATATGGCCCTTAGTTGGAGAGAATAGCATGTTCTTTTTGCTCTCACCCACACAAACAGTTGAATTCTTCAACGCTGTACTCAAAAGGCAAATGCAGTTGCATCTTCTATGATGCTCAACACATTAGGAATTTAGATATTCTTTTTTGTCACCCAAATTCTTTCGATCTTTCATCTTATTCCTAAGATATGTACTATTATCAAGGACAAACTGACTTTGCATTTCAGCTTCATTAAGACTTCTGTCTGGGTCAGATTATCCTTTGACCAGCACACAGATTTCCACATTGTATGGAGAAAATGCCTTCTTTAACTCTTTATGATAAACTCAAATTTTTGCAGGAGATTTAAGTCCCAGCTTAATTTCTTGCACTGCTCACACTAGGGCCGATAGGGGTACACAGTTATTCTCCTATTCATTTTAGTGTCTGGGCCTACTTTAAGAAATAAGCATAATAAGTGTTCTGCTCACGTTACACAGTAGGATGCAAGGTAACATGGATCATTTAAGAATGGTTACATTTTCTTTGGGATTAACTTAATGTGTCATTTTATAGCCATGTAACTAGAAAAACCTCTTATTAGCTTATCATACTGCCTATAGGTTTTAGGCAACTTTTCTATGGCTGTGTACATGCACTGATGTTTTAGAGTTGCACATAGCCTGGAATCTTCCAGAAAACATCTTAATGTCTGCTGGATACCACAGGATGCAGAATGACTGTTGGTTACCATATGTAGTTAGCGGGTGATATTGATCTGGTAGTTATCTTGCAACTTATACAAAGTTTTTAGTTGTGAATGTTTGTTTGAGTATTTATTTATTTATTTATTGCTTTTGTTCACTAGGAAAGTTTGTCTGGGTGGGTAACCCTTTTTAAGCACAGGCCCAGGGAGAAAACCTCCAGTGAGAAAAAAAAGGTACACAATGCACACTTTAAAATAAAGCATTACCTGGTTTAAAATTGGCATTACTGTTTATAATATTCAGTTTTAGCTACTTTGCTTTGTATATAGCTTTTAAATTGAAGGATTGTATGCTGGTCACTGAAAAGAGACTGAGGGAGACATCCTCATCTCTTTGTCAAAAAAAAAGAATAAATAAACAAACAGTAAGTGCCTGCATTTGTACTGAGAGGGGTATTCTGAAACATTTGCTACAGTAGGAAGCATCACTAAATATCAAAGACACCATAGAGTAGTGTGGCCTGTAGCTAATTAGCCATGTATTAGGACCAGCATTGCGCTGGTAGTACGAGGAAAGGGTTGCAGAGGAAATTAGAGCAGCTGTAGTATAGGCAGCAGTTATGATAGGAAATGTAGTGAGGAAGATGCACTAATGTACCTGATGCCATCAATGTCAAAGGAAAGCATTCACATGGCTATACGTGCTTACAAGTGCAATAAACCACCTCATTGCTACAGCTCAGGCACTGTGAGCTGGCCAAAGAGGGACAGTAAAGTGCCAATAGAAATTATCATGTAAATCAGGAGAAAATAGGGAAACAGAAGAATAAAAGGAGGGAATATCAAGCAAAGAATACCCACAAAGGTTGCTAAAATTAAAGACAGATGGGAGTGGGGGGAAGAAGGGCAGACATTTTTGTGGGACAAGAGACATGTTTATATATGAAGAGGAATGATGTGTCATGCCCTTATGCTTGCTTCTTGCTAACCCCCCCCACAGAGCTAGATGTGTCTCTGTCATGGCCTCATGTTGTTTTCCATGCCAAAGCCCCCCCCCCTTCTTCACAGCTGGACATGTAAATGCCATGCTCTTGTGCTATCCTCCTTGCCAAAGTCTCTCCCCATGCACACAGATACACATCTATATATATATATATATATATATATATATATATATATGGAACTGGCACAACCTTGTAATGTGCTATCCCACCTACATCAACTGGTTGTTCTCTGTCCCTGTTGTTGACATGCATCATGGGTATTCAGTACAGTGCAATGGTATATTACAAGGTGTTGTAATATCCTTTAGTGAGCTTATATGAAAGTGCAATATCTTCTTCAGTAAAACCATAATTCCTGACATGTTCGTCGTAGTGAGGTCTCCCACACCAAGGTGACCCTGCTTTCTATGTCACTAAGACTGATACTCACAGTATAGTATTTATACCAATGAGGGATTTTAGTGTGACTGTCTTTGAATTACATATGCTTTGCACTATCAACGTAAGCTGCGTTAGCCTCCTCGTCCATGCTAGACCTAGTGCTAAAAAGATGTGCACACTATGCTCATGAACACAGGCTGTGAAGTTCATAGCACCATGACTCTGAGCTATAGATACTATAGGTGCCTTACCATTGCTGCCCTATGGTGCACCTCACAAGGCAGCTCACGAGTGAACCTTTTGAGAGCGCATGGCCTCCTCAGGAGCTAAGTTCAACAAGGCCCTTGCCTGGTATTACAGAAATATCAGGATTTTGTAGTATCTCCTTCATATGGATTTTGAGGAGTACCTGCTGGTCTGTTATGATGCTCCATTATATAATGTAATTATATAATATGGATGATTGACAGCAGCTTACCAGCACTGTAAGTAATACCACTGCCAGTATCCATTCTGGTGAGCAGGCAGGTGCAGATATGTGGATTGGTGTTGCTGCTACCCCAACTTATTTCTCCAGTAGGTGGCAGAGGTTATCGAGATTATGCCAACTATGTGCAATAAACAATGTATATTTTTATATTTTTCTTGTTACTGCACATTTGTTTTCTTCCTCTCTATTTCACAGTCTCAGTGATGTACTATGGTCTTCCTACTTTCTTTTACAGTGGCAGAGTTGTGTGAAATGAATAACGAGGGTCTGAATCACAAGAGCTGAAAATCTCTCTCAGTGTCACGGCACTTATACCATATGAATTACTTCAAAGTGAAACTGCTGTTCTGTTTGTATAATACAGGTGTACTTATGTATACAGTTATCTCTGTTTTTCCTCATCCACCAGAGGCGGTAGTAGAGAGGCATGTGGACATGTTTTTTTGCCAGCTGAAGTGTCTGGTGCTTCTGTGGACACTTCTCAGGAGGGTGGAGGAAGCTGCTCTTCTGAGAATTGTACAGAAGGGTTTCCTGTAGTCACCTAGAATGAGGCGTGGATACTGGTTGTGTCTGATGTATGCTGGCAATTGGATGCCTGCCTTGACACTGTGGAGAACATCCTGACACTGGAATCATGTGACCAGCCAATTCCAACTAAAAGGCTACAGAGGACAGAGCCTGTCCATGGCATCAAGCATGGAAATGACTGATTTCTAGATAGCCAGTCCTCTAGAATGGTCTAGCAAGACCCACTGTACCTTGCCCTACCTCCCATCCTGGCATTCCCATCCTTTATATGTCATTCCCCATACCTTGTTAGTAGTCCATCCCACCCTATAACCAGTTATCCACCCACTGTGCCTTTTTGTTCCTTGACTATTATCCCTGCCTTATTTATACATTTGTTAATCAGGTAGGTACACCAGTCCAAGGACCCTTTCCAGGCATGACATGGGTCATAAGGCTAAAGTAATACAGTATATTACAAAGATGAAAAATGAAAGCAGCAAAACATAATACTCATAAAATTGTATAATTGCATATGTGAAAGCCGAAATATAAAAATAATTATAGTACAAGAACAACGTTTTAAAGAAAATGGAAATTTTGATAATTAAAGGAAGATAAGGTTAATGAAATATAGTTTGTGAAAGTGAAAAGAAGATGAGAGTTAGGATATATATATATATATATATATATATATATATATATATATATATATATATATAAATATATATATAGAGAGAGAGAGAGAGTACAGAGTGTATGTATATTTGTTGATATGGGTATATTGTGTGCATATAATACCCCCATCTTCCCATATCTGTTTTTATTCACCTCTCTCTCACTGTCCTTCCCATACAAGGTTCTCATTATTTGCCCCTCTCCATGAGGTGGCATATTGTGGCTTATGGTAAAGAGGCTGTTATTCTGTGCAAAGAACAAGACAAGGGATATCTCCAGGGAGATGTTACTAGGCTAACAACTACAAGGGCCTTTTAAGCCTAGCCATGCATTCCAAATCTCTGACAAGTTCTGATACCCTTGGTAAGTATAAGCAGGGGTTTGGGAGATGAAACATTTACAAGCAGGGGCTTGGGAGATGAACCATTTACAGGTTTTCTGTATCCTTTAGAGACATAGATGCCAAACCAGAGATGAATTTCCTGTTCTCCATCCAATTGTCCAAGTTGCACTTGAATTGGGTTAGGGAGGAACTGTGCTTCACATGGATGGGGAGCCTGTTCCATAGATAAGGTAGTCTCTGGGATATATACCTGTCTGTCCAGCAGGTCCTATATCACAAGCAACATTTAGGTCTTTAGAATGGGTAATTCTGGTGCTGTTTGTTTAGTGGATATGCAAGAGGTCCATCAGAGTGGGGTCTGACAATGCCCTGTATGCCTGGCATAGATCTCCACTCAAAAAATCTGCACGAGACAGAATACAAGGATAGGGCCTTGAGACAGTCTGCATAGGACATTTTACTTATGGCCTGTATTCTTTTAGTGAGGAACCTCTGTGGATGCTCCAGTTGTTGGATATGCCTGGGTAGGTACCTACCAAGAGGGGTACTGTACTCAGTGATAGGACTGGTGAATGACTGGTGAATGTTGAATACAGTGGAACAATGAATTTCTTGAACTTAGATGCCATACCTTTGTTTATAAGTTGAGCAACATAAAATGATTTCCTCACTATTGTAAACATGTGATGGTCAAAGGCTAGATTACTATCTATGGGTGTCCTTACGTCCCTGACCACTGGGTCAACACTAAGGGGTGTGCTGTCAATACGACAGTTACCAGGGGTAGATGACTTCCCAAAGAATGCTATTATGCATTTCTTGGCATTTAGTTTTAGTCCATGGCTCTGACACCAGTTGTTTGTCTGCGTCTGCCCCTCCTAGAGTCCAACCACCAAAAAAGGAGTGGCACACTGAGATAGAAGAGTTCCTAGTACCCCTAACTGGAGATGTTGAGCAGACTACAATACCTGGTAGAGGCTTAAATGTTACACCTGGGCTGTTGTCTACTGCCCAAGTGTCTGTTGGGGATGCACCAGGTTAGTGAAAACAGGTACATTTCCATGCTGTACAATGATTGTGTATCTGAGGAGAATGTATTCAGCAAAGACCTCTGCAATTCTTTTCTCCGGGTACGTCAGGGCTGCAACAGATGCATCTTGCACTGTAATGCATGTATGTGTCTATATGGTATCCACAGATGATATCATGCAGTAATATGTATATCAAGTATTTTGGTGCTAAGGATATGTGTTTCATTGCTGCATAGGTATGTTATTGTCAAGAATGAGAAGGTGGCATATGCCTGACTTTAGCAGGTCACCTATGGCAACATATGCATAGCACATTCAGAAGACACAGTGGCGCTGTCAGCAATGCTAACATTGGAGGGCTCACACATATCCCTTACATACAATGTGATGGTGGAGGAGTAGGTCAGATTTCTAGCCACACCAGTGTTTAATGCTGGACATCCTGTAACTGTCAGCTCAATCCATGCAACACAAGGTCACCACCATGGAAGGCATCTGTCAGACTCACTACCCCTGATGTGCATGCACGCACCATAGGGTGAGGTATGTTGGTGGACATCACCACTTTAACTTAAGTACAACACTTCCCATCAATCACCATATGTTCAGGACAGTGATCTAGCCACAGCTTCTACATGCACCATGACATAATTTTTGTCTGGGGTGCATTGCCTGTATGAATCTGGTTTGGGATGTGGAATGACCTACAATTTCTGCACAGCTTCATGAAGCCTAGTGACAGAGAACAGGCAGGATTGCTCAGATGCTTGGTAGCCCACATAGCATTAATGGGTGCATCCATAATGGAGATTTTAACCACCCTACATTCTGCTTTTGGAGACCATGCTGGGCATGGCTACAGGAACATTCAGAGGCAAGGGGGGCAGTCACAGTCTGTCCACAGGTAACATGCAGTCAGTGGCCAACATTCCATAGGTAACATGCAGTCAGTGGCCAACATTCCTGGTTATTATAGGTCTCATTGTCATTGCTGATGATATTCCTTAGGTTCCTGCCATGGTTCACCTCACCAGCCGTCCCAATTCCATTTATGTAGTTTTACACCATCACTTTCTCCAGTTGACTGAGAGTGCACGGCCTATTCATGGCCATTATCTGGGTCTTTGACAACTTATATCCAACATGGAGCACTACATCAGGGTTCCCATACACCCTTTTGAAATGTTATTCCTTTCCTTCTATAGACTACATCAAACTCTATAACAGTAGGTCAACCTAATATACATGGTCAACATTCACAACATGGTAGCTTCACCCTTTCACAGGAGGATGTAATCCCTGATTCCTTCAAAACCTGTTGCTCCCATGAGTGGCTACCACATCTACCTCACATGACTTTGACCATATGATATTATTGCTGGCACATGTCAATGAGCTCCACTCCACATGTGCAAATGGTGATGACTGTGTCCTGTCCAGTTTCTAGTATTGGCAGGTAAGTGTTGATGCATAGAGAGGCCAGTCATTGCACTGTACTTCATAGCCTGGGTGTGATAATGCATGCAGCAATTTTATTATGTATTATCTGTATCATGGCCCATAGCTGTGAACCAGATGCAACCTCTTTGCCAGTGTCACAATGTATTGTGCCCACCTGTGCTTTGCATGGGGTATTACTAGAGTCTGTTTTTTTCTACTAATTCTGTACCACCTTATCATCTCATTGTATGACAAGTCCTCTATGCAGGACTGCAGTGACTTCAGGTTAATAGATCTGCTGGAGTACTTGCATATTACTTAACATGTCACACACCATGAATATCTGACTGTAGGTTTTAGATGCATACTGCAATGTACCATTGGATATATCCAAGCAATGGAACTGTCCCTTTAGTGGTCAAAACACACACATTTGATAATGTTCCATGTGTGCATATCTGTGATGTTGCAAGCCAACGTAGCCATGGTCTGAGGATTTCAGACAGGAATCACCAAAGATTGTTCCAATGCATATCCTGCATCACCTGAAAAACACAATACAGTAGAGAGTTGATTATCTGAACATCAATTATCCGAGACATTAATTATCCGAACCAGCGTTCCAAAGTTTTCGGGTAGGAAAAAATCATATGTTCTGAATATGTAAACATTATACATATTCACTTGAGCATATTTTTTGAGCTTGTAGCCAACTCGGTTGTGAAAAATATTCTTTTTTGTCCACTGAAATCACTGAATGATGTAAAAGTGTATTCCTGCATGCAGAAAAAACAAGATTTTAGAAGTTTTTTAATCTGGTTCAGTTATATGTTTGATTATCCAAACTACCCTAGGTCCCAATTAGTTTGGATAATCGACTCTCTACTGTAGTGGGCATCAATGTATGTGCCTGCCACCTGTTTAAATGGTAACAGAATATACTGGCCTCTGTGCTTGCCAGTGTGTGTACCTACCTATATGGGAAGTCAGCATGTGTGAAATATTGGTAGAATTTGCACATGTGCTTGATGTGGGAATCATGGGAACTGCCAGCATGGCACACAGATGCACTGAATATGATACCTTGTGCTTTAGCTGCACACCACCTAGCATTCAATGGAGTGGAAGCTCTTTCAGTTGGTGGTTGATGTACTGGCCACTGTGTGTAGAAGGTGGTGCCTTGATGGTGATGTGTGTTTGTGTGTGTGTGTGTAATCAGTCTTTTCCAGGACATCAGAAAAAAATGGGCTATGTTGTAATATACATAGTAGTGGTTGTTCTCTCATTTACTGTCCATGGAAAACAAATGCTCCTTCATATGCTACAGCATCATGTCAAAAAACTGAATATCCTGCATCACCTGAAAAACACAATACAGTAGAGAGTCGATTATCCGAACATCAATTCTCTGAAACATTAATTATCCAAACCAGCATTCCAAAGTTTTCGGGTAGGAAAAAAATCATATGTTCTGAATATGTAAACATTATACATATTCACTTGAGCATATTTTTTGAGCTTATAGCTAACTCATGTGTGAAAAATATTCTTTTTTTGTCCACTGGAATCGCTGAATGATGTAAAAGTGTATTCCTGCATGCAGAGAAAACAAGATTTTAGAAGTTTTTTATCTGGTTCAATTATATGTTTGATTATCCAAACTACCCTAGGTCCCAATTAATTTGGATAATCGACTCTCTACTGTACTGGGCATCAATGTATGTGCCTGCCACCTGTTTAAATGGTAACAGAATATACTGGCTTCTGTGCTTGCCAGTGTGCGTACCCACCTCTGTGGGAAGTCAGCATGTTTGAAATGTTGGTAGAACTTGCACATGTACCAGATGTGGGAATCATGGTTGATACCTGTGAAGCTCCTGCAGTACCCCCCTTGGACATGAAAAGATCCCTATAGTAAGGTTGGTTAATGCTGCATATATCTTCTTAACCACAGGGATGCTTAGAACACATATTTCCCTTGATTCCGTATGCGTGTTCATAAGTTCATAGGTGTTTACTTGGCTAATGACCACAAGGTCCTTTTTAAGCCTAGCCATGCATCACAAATCTCTGACAAGTTCTGATACCCTTGATAACTGTAAGCATGGGTCTGGGAGCTGAACCATTTACAGGTTACCCGTGTCCATTAGAACCATAAGTGCCAAACCAGGGATGAATTTCTGGGTTCCCATCCAATTGTCCAAGATGCACTTGAATTGTGTTAGGGAGGACCTCTGCTTCACATGGATGGAGAGCCTGATCCATAGACAATATAGTCTCTGAGAATCATATCTAACTATCTTTCCAGCAAGTCCTATTTATTTCACAGGCAAGGTTTAAGTCTTTAGAATGGGTAATTCTGGTGCTGTTTGTTTTGTGAATATGCAGGAGGTTCATCAGAGTGGGGTCTGACTATGCCTTGTATGCCAGGCATAGATCTCCCCTCAAAAGCCTGTAGGAGACAGAATACAGGGACAGGGACTTGAGGCGGTCTGCATAGGACATTTGACTTACACCCTGTATTCTTTTAGTGAAGAACCTCTGTGGAAATTCCAGTTGGTAGATATGCCTGGTTATGTACATACCAAAAGGGGCATTGTACTCAGTGATGAGTCTGATGAATGCTAAATACAGTGGAACACTGACTTCTTTGGACTTGGATGCCATACCTTTGTTTATAAGTTGTACAACATAAAAATATTTTCTCACCACTGTAGACATGTGATGGTCAAAGGCTAGATTACTGTCTATGTGTATCCCTAAGTCCCTGACTACTAGGTCAACTCTAAGGGGTTAGGAGTGTGTTGTCAATATGATAGTTACCAGGGATGGATGACTTACCAAAGGATACTATTGATTATGTATTTCTTGGCATTTAGTTTTAATCCATGGCTCTGACACCAGTTGTGTGTCTGTTTCAGCCCCTCCTGGAGAACATTTATGTCAGTGTGAGATTCAATGACAGCTCCTAATTTGCAATCATCTGCAAATTTAGTCAGCCTGACAGTCATCAGGGTGACATATGTCTACTACACCCTGTTTGATCTTCTTATCCACACAATAGTGGCCAACAGTGTTCTGTGCTATGGAGGGAGATGATACTGGATCTGAAAGCAGCCCCTAATGCTTGTTTTTCAGCTACAAGTGCCGCAGTCATGAACATCATATCTCAAGTCTAGTCCCTACATAACAAAGATTCCCCATGTACAGAATGGATGAATGCCATGATGCTGGCTTTATATGTCAATGAATTACTCACCATGTTTTGATTCATCATTATACACATAGGCCATTATTTGTATTGGCTTATACAGTCATTTGCATACAATGCATATGGTGTTATTTCTGTCATAGTGCAAGCACACTGTAATGTCTAAGGGTGGGCACTGGCAAGGTGTAAATGGTCATATGGCCCAGTTGCTTTGTGCATTCTATGATTCTACATCTGGGCCTTTGAATTACCTCCGCACTGTGTGTCTCTACTCTTCACACTGTTTTGCTTAATGCTGTGTTCTAAATGTTTTTGAATACCTCCTGAATGTCCAGTCATGTACTGTTTTATTCAGTGTGTAGTCATTTAGCAATAATCCACAAGTAGGAGTGGGTAATAATGAGTTTACTCATGACTACTGTGGTTTGATCATGACAGCAAAGCAAAAGTGATCAAACAAATAAGCCAGCCACAGGTAAACCAATGTTTTCCACACTTAGGAGTGGAATATTGCTGTCATACAATGGTAGAGTTCTTCCTTAATTTGTCTCTTTTTGTATCCTTTGTTGTAAAGGCTGGATGCCTAATGCATTGTGCATGCATGAGACATATAAATGCTGATCCTTGCACACTGCATTAATGGTAAATGGCACTGTTATCACTTTCTTCTAGGACTCAGGAGGATGCATGCATCTTTCTGTTTATGGGAGGGCATTTGTGGACTCTTGATAACTCAAGGGTGAATCTATTTTATGTATTAAATGTTTTTAGACTTCATTTGTTTTCTGCATTTTTGTGGAGGGGGTAGAAGTTTTTTTTTTCACTCTGTTGATACCTGCATTTGTTTTCAGCAATTAGTGGTAGGCAAACATCCTCCTGTTGGAAATGCTTGCCTTCCATTGGACACACTGCACTGATTGCACTTATTGTCCTTTTTACACCTTGAATACAACTAGACTCACTTTAACTTGTTTTGACCCTATTAATGTATATAATTATCATGTATACTTCATATAATCTTGTTTTGTTCTGCTTAAATATTAATTGTACTTCCTTTGTGTATTTCATCATTTTCTTGGGCTCAGTCTGAAATTGGTTATTTGTAGTTAGTGTTTACCCTGGTTAACAAATTCAAAATAAAATAAATAAAATAAAAATAAAATTGCTTTGTGCTTTTAACATACACATTTTACAACACCACTGAGGTTTTCTTATGTAATATGCGGTAGAATAAAATGTCACAGATTACATTAAAAGTGTGGGATTCTCAATGCCACAATACAATAAAGTGCTGGTGCAAACCTGCCGTGTAGAAAACAGTCAATCGGTTACTTGGTATGATTGCTGTTATTGTAAGGGCATTGTAGTAAGGGATTTGCAGGAAAGGATTTTTGAAAAATTTCCATGCTATTATGCTTGGTATGCACAGAATTGCACATGGATACTCCTACCAAATGGTACTTGTATCCAAACTGTGTGAAAAGTTAATCTACTGTGATAATTCATGATGTTACCTTGTACAATGTCTCATATTTGCTATGTTCACTGTCTTAAAAGACAGTAAATATGTTGTAAAATGCTATAGATGTAAAATGTTACATGCACGGTATTGTCATCATTTGGTATATTATTAATTTACATACACAAATCTAAACAAAATGAATGAATCCAAAGCTAAGTAAAGCATGTGGGGTTTGGGAAGAACAGACTGAATTACAATGTATATCTTAAGATGAAACAATTCGCAGAATACAAAGAAACATCAGGCCTAACCCTTTTCTTATTTAATGGACCAGATTTAATTTGGCTATCTGACTGTGTAATTCCTCTGGGTGCATCAAGTATCCATTTATAAAGGTGCATCTTGAATATTCATCATGTGAACAAGAAATCAGATACTGTGCTTGTAGGTAAAGGATGACTTGCAGAATAAAGTAAGCAAATTGAAAACCTTTAGAAGAAAGTTAAACATTATTTACTACAAACACAGGCAGTACTAGATGGAATGTCTAAGTAATGTCTGCCCTTTTGAAGAAGAAAGCACACTACTGAATTAAGAAAGTCATTTTAATGGACTGCCTCATTTACTTAGAAAGAGACAATGAACGTATTCATTTTACAAGTGTACAATGAGTCAAAAGTAAGAAAAGAAGCTGTCATGCTTATCAGGAAATGTAAAAGATAATATCAAAAGTCATATATCATTTCTTACTGAAGATCCATGTACCTGACAGTTTGCATACTCTTCAGAAAGAGTGGATGGCCTTTAAGACAATTGCCACCAATGACAGCAGTGAGTGCTGAATAACAAAATGTTAAAAACAGTTCAAGGTAATTACATGGTTATCATTTTTTTTGTACTGAATATTTCTAGCAAATACAGCGAAAGAACCTTAAAAGATTAAATGTTTTCTTATATAAGAAAGTTCAAGGGAAATATTTCATTCCTATAGATGACCAGGTAGAAATCTCTGAGAATGTTGCATGTTCTTACCTTCATAGTTTTATTGCTGTAATGTCTGCTTCTGTGCTTTAACTAATTATTTCATAATTTGAAAATATTTTTGCCTTTTTTTCTGATATTTTTCATTATGTGGTGATCCACCTGCATGTAATTTCTCTGAGGAATGCCCTCTGACCTTTGATGTCCTGTTTGGCATTCCTCTAAAGCTATCATGAAAGCAATTCTGAGGACGAGAGTATTTTTGCCTATTGATAGCAGCGATGTCCAAGTAATTGCTTTAACTTCTGTTGTTGGAATTCTAAATCATTACAAAGATGACCCTTATTTGAATTCAGCAGGAAGTTCACATGATAACAGTGCTGTTGTTGATGAGCCTCTGTAACCTTCATTATACTGTAATGATAGGCATTTGGGAATTCACACATAATATGGCTACTGCTAGGATATAATGAAACTATTTTCCTGCTGGTTACTAAATGAAATAAATACAGTCTTTAAACTGGTGACTGCATTTCTTTCATTTTGCAGTCACTCTTACTGTTGTCAGTTTTGGTTCATACAAGTGCATTGCTGTTTTTGTTAAGGTTTTGAGTGGCAGTATGTCTATAGGAAAAATGTTTCTTGTTTGGAATGAAGATGAATGGTATAGACCTAGTAGTTGTATCACACACGCATGCATACACACACACGCACACACACACACACACATACACACACATACACATGCACACAAAGACACACATACACACACGCGCACGTGTGCACACACACACACATATGCACAAACACATATGCATTGTTTCAGTCGTTCTGTATGTAATGACAACTTTTTTTTCTGAAGAAAATATACAAAACTGTAAGATATGTATGTAATTCAGTTTACAAGAGAACAACAGCTTAATCCTTAAAATATTTGGAGGGTGATAGAGAGTGGAATGAACAGATCAAGGAGATAGACTGTGATGTGCACGTAGGAGTCATGTAGTAGGTATGCAACAATATTGTGTGTGTGTGTGTGTGTGTGTGTGTGTGTGTGTGTGTGTGTGTGTGTGTGAGACTGAGTGAAGACACAGTGAGGCATTTTACAGTATTCTGGAAAGCTGAGAAGTATGCACAGCACAACTAACATAGATGCCTAAAAGCAATACATAAATAGGCAACAAACCATAAGCAAAGTCCAAAAACCCAGAAAAGTCACAAGCAGCTTACTCCGGATAAAGGATGAAAAAAAACATTTATTTATATAAAACTTGTAAGCGCGTTCAGCCCATATTAAATTTACACTGGAACTTTATCAGACAAATAGGTAAAAGTAAGACAACAGTTAAATACTTAAAAAATACTGATGTCACTTCCTTGTACAATTTAAAGGGGAAATGTCTAAATATCATTATAAGTAAAATCCAACATTAAAAAGTTCATTTAATACAAGAAAAATATGTGCGGTTAATAAACCAGTCACCCTTTCCTTAAAACATCACCCAGCCAATAGGGAATGTAAATCCAAACCCCAAAGGCTAAGTAAAAAATATTCAATAATAAACAAAATATAAATTATTTTTTATCACTATTTTATATGTCCTGTTACTTCAGGGAGATCATTTCATTTTGGTTTACCAAAAATACATAAGGACATACACCAGCCCCCTTTACGTCCAATTGTGGATACTAGAGGCTCCATTACCCACCCATTGGCTAAATACCTTGACTTAGAAGTTAAAGGGCTGTTAAAAACTGAACCTTTACTGTGTATTGATTCTTGGGATTTTCTGAAAAAGATTAATTCAGTGACTTTTAATAGTTCTTATACCCTTATAACTATAGATGTAATGGACCTTTATACCGTCATTCCCCACAACTTGGGGATTCAATGGTTTTGTGACTATTTGGTGGACAAAAGCTTGCCATAGCATAGAATTAACATGCTTGAGCAGTTGCTAGAAATGGTATTTTGTTTGAAAAGAAATATTCTTCCAAAAAGAAGGTGTAGTGATGAGTGCAGCATGCAGAGGCATGTATACCAACATCGTGATGCTTGGATGGGAGAAAAGATTTTTAATTGGATTGTTAATTGGATCTCAGTTCTTCCCATTTTGCCATCTGTACACCCATTTTTTTTGGATGACATTTTTATTCTTTGGAATGGGCCAAAATAACTAATTAACCCATTCCTTGAATACATTAATAATTCAACTCCCTTTCTGAAATTCACACACACTGTTAGTGAAACAGAAATAGCTTACTTGGACAGTATGCTTAAAAAAGACGTCCAAAATAACAGGGTTGTGTCTGAAATATTTAGCAAAGAGACTTACTCTAACAATTTCTTGCATTTTACAAGCTGCCACCCCTATACCAAAAAAAGAGGGGTCCTAAAAGGCCAATTTGTTAGAGTAGCTCGTACGGTCACTCTGAATGACAATTTTTTGAATGAATGCCAAAAGTTAAGCAGAATGTTTTAAAGAAGAGGTTACCCACATTAATTAGTGGAGAATATCATGAATGAGGTAATTTCTAAAAGAGAAAATGGACATTTTATTCCTCTTATAAATACGGAAGTTAATTCCAGTGATACTCCCATTCCTAATACCCACAGGAATGATTTATTAGACCTTACAGCAACACCTGTTGAGACATACAATGAGAAGGTAGATAATAATAGTTATAGATCTTGTTTTATAACAACCTTCTCCATTGACGCATACCATATTAAGAATATTTTGGAGAAGAATTGGAAACTTTTAACACGTGAAACTGATGTAAGGGGGACCATAGGGGACAAACCCATCTGTGTTTTTTGAAAAGGGAACAATATTAAAACCTTAATGGAACACCAGAGTAGACCGCATCAAGTAGAGTATATGTATAAATGTGGTTCTTGTAAATTTTGTCCCTATATTTTAGAAGTTAACGAAATTACTACCAATGGTATGAGATTTAGGGTCAGGGAAAGGTTCAGTTGTAACACTGAAAACTTAATGTATTGCACTTGTATTTTGCCCATGTTTCTATGTAGGCAAAACTGAGCGCAAAACTCAAAAATAGAATTGGGGAACATCTTAGGAATATCAGAGACCACTGTGAAACTAATGCTTTGGCCAAGCACATTATACAATACCCTAAACACAAATTTAAGTTAATTGTTTTGGACATAGCCCCCCACCCAGAGGAGGCGCTTGAGCATACTTATTAAAAAAAGTTGAACTGAATTGGCAGATTTGTTTAGATTCTACACACTGTCCTGGTTTGAATGAGCACTTATCTATTACTAGTCTTTTAAAATTAAAAACCTTGAATATATAAAAATAGTTATCAAAAATAATTTATATTTTGTTTATTACTGAATATTTTTTACTTAGCCTTTGAGGTTTGGATTTACATTCCCTTATTGGTTGGGGTCTCTTTTAAGGAAAGGGTGACTGGTTTATTAACTGCACATATTTTTCTTGTATTAAATGAACTTTTTAATGCTGGATTTTATTTATAATGATATTTAGACATTTCCCCTTTAAAATTGTGCGAGGAAGTGACGTCATGTATGTTTTAAGTATTTAACTGTTGTCTTACTTTTACCTATTTGTCTGATGAAGTTCCAGTGTAAATTTAAAATGGGATGAAAGTGCTTGCAAGTTTTTTATAAATAAAAGTGTTTTTTTCATCCTTTATCCAAAGTGAGCTGCTTGTGACATAAATAGGCAACTATTGCCACAAAAGTAAAATACACCATTCCTGTCATTTTTAAAAATGAACTGTGACAAACATGTGGTTACGAGCAATACAACACAAGTAGAACCTATTTCACCATTGCACAGACTTGACCATAACTCCTTGAAAAGTAGTGCCATGTAAAATAGTAAAAGTCACTGCAATATTAGAGTACGGAAGAAAATGTGAATGCGTTTACATGGTTTTTATCCTGTCTCAGTTGAAGCCCAGAAAAATAAGAGTAAGTCTCTGGAAAAACCATGCCACACCTTAATATTTCAGCTGTACTCTAGCACTGTTAACTAAACATGACATCATGCCGGGGGTGGAGTTTCACAGAAAAATATGTTTCAGAGTGTCAGTGAAAGCTCTGTCTTGACTGTTTCAACTAGGAAATAAATAATTCCTTCAGAGATGACACACAACAGTGACAACTACAGTAAATAATATTTTTAATGTAACACATACAAGACACATGCAGATTACTTAAAAAATACTGTAACAAATCATTTTAAGGAAGTACTGGCATAAATAACATATACAATAGTACCAGGATGCATAATACCCTTATTATATAGGACAAAATGTTTGCAGTTAGCAGAAGGAGACATGGCTGCTTTTGATCCAGCAGTGTAATGTCTCTGGATAGTACACTGTAGATGTAACCTCTGCTATGACCTTTACTACCAATGGTTATCAGTGGATAGTGTAATTTTCCATACCTTTTGCTGAAGCTGTATGTGGTTCAGAGTATTGTTGACCAGAGTTGTGCAGGGACCATCTGCACCCAGAAGAATATGGCTTCTGGGTGGGCACTTCTGTGGGAGTGCAGTGGCAGGAACTGTCATGCCTCAGATAATGACTGTTTAACTCAAAGGATCTAGGGTATGAGTTGCTAAGAAGCTTAGTTTTAATGTCCTGGGCATGACTCCCTCATGTTTTACTTGCAAACCTTGTGGCTGTGAGCAAGTAACTTAACCAGACAGTGTTCCAAGGTTTATCCTGAAAAGAGATACTTCTGTCCAGTGAGATTCCAGGGCTAAGGACAAAGCAGCCCAAGTGTAGAAAGAGGTAATCTGAGGAGGGGTATGAAGGAGGCTAAGAGGGGTATGGCAGAAAGGTGCAGAGACACTTTGATGACATGAAAGATGCAAGGCATACAGGAGATCACTGACTACAAAATCAGGTCAGCACAGTGTGAGGATAACACTGAATTCCTGGATAGCTTGTACATCTTCTTTGGTAGATTTGAGGAAAGAATCAACAGGTTGGCACTAAAGCTATCCACGGATGAGGAGGTAAGAAGAGAGCTGAGGAAGTTGAACCCCAGGAAGGCTGCTGGCCCAGACAACATACTAGGCAAGGTGTTAAAAGTCTGTGCTGATCAACTGTGCACAGTGCTCACAGAAATATTTAACACCTGTCTTGCCATGGCAAAAGTGCCCTTATGCTACAAGGAAACTAACGTCATACCACTACCTAAGAAAAACACTCTCTCCATTCCTAATGACTGCAGGCCAGTCACTTTAACATCTACTGTTATGAAATGTTTTGAGCGGCTGATCAAAAAGCATCTATCATCATGCCTATCTCCTGATTTTTGACCCTCTGTAGTTTGCTGACAGACCCCACAGATCCACAGATGATGCCATATCAGCAGCACTACACATCTCTCTTGAACATTTAGACGGCAAAGACAACTATGTGAGGATGCTGTTCATAGACTTTAGCTCTGCATTTAATGTGATGATAGTGGTACCAATGCAGCTGACAGATAACTGGAATTTTTAGGAATCAGTAAACATCTCTGTAACTGGATCCTGGACGTCCTGATTGAGAGACCACAGAGGGTGTGCTCAGGTAAAAACACGTCAAAGTGTATCACGATTAATACCATGGTTCCATGGGGATGTGTTCTAAGCCCAGTGTTATTCACCATCCTGACCCATGACTACTATATTAAGCACAAGTCCAGCCATATCATCAAGTTTGCTGATGACACCATAATTTTGGGCTCATCGCAAAGGACGATGAAAGGGTGTACAGAGAGGAGGTGGCATCTCTAATCAGTTGGTGTGAGGGGACCAACCTTGACCTGAATGTAAGCAAGACCAAAGAGATTAGCATCAACTTCAGGAAAAGGAGAACAAGCCATCTAGTGCTCATCATCAATGGTGAGAGAGTGGAGAGGTTTAAGAGTAAGAAATTCCTGGGTGTACACATATCAGAGGATCTCTCGTGATCAGAAAACACCAGCCAGTGGGTTACGAAAGCGCACCAATGCCTCCACTTTAAATGGAGTAGTTAATTTAACTCAGGGGAGAGTATTCTTTTAATTTTTGAGTGCTGGTAAATGCCTTTGCTCTTTCTTACATGTATTGGGAGTAGTACTGCATTTCTTAATTACGTTTATTTCACTTCTTGTATGTGCTGTTTTACTTTCCTTCGTAATCTCAAAAATTGAGCTGATGCACATGATTTTGTTTAGGCTACACATGTGTAGTTCTAAATAACAATAAAGTTTACTTTTGACTTTTGACTTTGAATTTGATTATGTGGTTAACAAATAACTTAAAATGTTTTGTATATATGAAGTGACAGTTATCGCTCACCTGTTTTTTACCTGGATCTCAGTTTTAACATTTATGTTTTACAGCTCTGGTTTGTAAAGTTCAGTGCTTAGCTTTCACCATTGTCTCTATTCCTGATCTATGGTAAAACACTGTAGTACTAGCAAAAGGGCACATGAAACCCAAACAACCATAGACAATATAGGGAGTTACCTGTCTGTCCCATCAGTGATTACCAGTGATGTCCCACAAGGCTCTGTGCTGGTACTACCTCATTTCTGGACTGGTCTTATCAGTTATATAAGTAGGATATGAACTATGGGTTGCCAAAGATTCAGATGGCAGCAAAGTGGTTAACATGATTACTTCAATAAGAGATGCTGAAATTCTTCAAGATGGTCTGCAAAAAATGCAATCCTGATGCAGTAGTGATGATTTCAACTTTTAAGCCAATAGACGTAGGTAGAATTATGAGACTTGGCAAAAAGGATATATGCTTTTAAATGGCCAAGTTATATAAAAAGTCACAAATGATGCCATAATTAAAGATCTTGGGACAAAGGTAGACAACAATTTAAACTTTGACCAGTGTATATCTACCAAAGGTAGTAAAGCATATTCTCTAGCTCATCTAATTATATGTCCTGTTACTTCAGGGAGATCATTTCCCTGCTTTAAACCTTATTAATCTGACCCATTAATGAATACGGCATTGCATTTTTATA
Source organism: Protopterus annectens (assembly GCF_019279795.1). Lineage (NCBI taxonomy): Eukaryota > Metazoa > Chordata > Ceratodontiformes > Protopteridae > Protopterus > Protopterus annectens. Next base: position 1,325,889,600 of record NC_056729.1, read on the forward strand.
AACTTAAACAAGACAGCCAGAAGAACTTGAAATTTTCCAATGACCCCTTACTAGAAAAAAGTAGCGTTGGAAAACTTGAATTGTTCAGAAAGGCTTCACAAATTGTTATAGTGAGATTTTTATGGATTACTCAAAAGTGACATCCACTTTATCTGTTAAACCAGTGTCTTATACATATCTATGTGAAAGTCTACATTTGAAAGATGGTGTGGGAGGTAACAATGGATCAATAAATCTGAAACTAAAATAAATATCAATAGTACAAACATTTGAAAAATATATTACATAATACATTCAAAGTTTATAGAATAAGCACTACTTTAGTATCCTAAGTCCGTCACTTTCTTTATATATATATATATATATATATATATATATATATATATATGTCTCCTTACAAAATGTTAAAAATACAAAATATTGAAAGTGGAATTTGCCTTTTCCCCACTGCTGTATGATCCTGGAGTTCATATATGGAATTAGCAGGGATTTTGTGGGGTGCAGGGGAGCTTACCCCTGCATAAAATAGGTTACGCCACTTTGTACTTTTGACAAAGTGGGAGGTGGAGCACACACACACACACACACACACACACACACACACACACACACACACACACACACACACACACACACATATATCTATATATGTATCTGTTGCATATGTATATGTGTGTGTGTATGTGTGTGTGTGTGTATATAAAATGCATGTATGTATGTATATATGTACATATATACATATCTCTATATATATTTTGTGGCATTTGTGGTCAAACCTAAGCGCTGCAGTGCTCCATGTGTGGTCTAAATTGTGAATCCTGTAGCATTGCATGCATTTGTAGCAAGCAGTTTGCTGCAGTTTAAAAAGAAGAATTGTTTTTTAAATTAAAACATGAAAGTCATAGCTCTGTGTGAAAGCAGGGTATAAACTGTTGCAACTGTTTGGTATATTTGTAGCAAGCAGTTGGCAAAAGTTACAAAAGAAGACCTTTTTTACTAAAATAAGTTGGAGAGTTGGAGGCAGGGCACAGAAATAGGAGTTGAACAGCTGGGGCGGGAGGTATATGTCATGCATCTGCCTACCTGTCTGGTGTGCTAGTAGAATGAATGTCTGTGTTTTATTTTATTTTATTTTTTTTGCAATTTAAAGGAAGAGAGGGGGATGAGTCATTGAGCTAAATATAATAAGACAATCTTTGTGATTGGTTTATTACAGTGAAATGCTTTTTTTTGCTGTTCACTTGAAGAGCTGAGGGGGTAGGGCACTGGGTCATACTACCAGCCTAGGGTGCTGGTTGAACCAGCTACACTTGTGTGTGTGTGTGTGTGTGTGTGTGTGTGTTTCTGTGTGTTGTGTGTGTGTTTCTGTGTGTTGTGTGTGTGTTTCTGTGTGTTGTGTGTGTGTGTGTGTGTGTGTGTGTGTGTATATATATATATGTATTTTTGTGTGTGTGTGTGTGTGTGTGTGTGTGTGTGTGTTTCTGTGTGTTGTGTGTGTGTTTCTGTGTGTTGTGTGTGTGTGTGTGTGTGTGTGTGTATATATATATATGTATTTTTTGTGTGTGTGTGTGTGTGTGTGTGTGTGTGTGTGTGTGTGTGTGTGTGTGTGTTTGTGTGTATGTGTGTTTGAGTGTGCATGTGTGTGTGTGTACATATATATATATATATATATATATATATATGTATACATATATATATATATATATATATATATATGTATACATATATATATATATATATATATATATATATATATGTATATATATATATGTATGTATATATATATATATATATAGATATATATATAGATATATATATATATATATATATATATGTATACATATATATATATATATATATATATATATATATATATACATGCAACATATGGTTGTACATAATATATTTATATATACATATATATATATATACATACACACACACACACACACACACACACACACACAGATATATATCTACCATATTTCTCTGTAAATAAGACCTAAGCAAAGAATAAGGCCTAGCATGGTTTTCCAGGTTGGTCATGATATAAGCCCTACCCCAAAAATAAGCCCCAGTTAAGATCGTCAACAATACATGACAGACGTGTTGAATTATAAAAAAAATAATAATATTATTGACACCTGTTGTCTGAGGTTATCGTACTCTGCTCGCCATTTTCAGACCATTCGGACACCCAACTTCTCTTTGCAGAAAGTGATAAGATTCTTTCCCCGGGAGTCCTCCGCGATTCATACTGTAACCCTAATCCTCACTCACACTTGACATTTAAGATCCTTGACCCATAAACACTAGCAAGTGTACTTTGATTGATCAAAGTACAGACAATGTGCGTAAAACGTGCGCTCTTCATAACAGACGGGTGTGGTTGTGTCTTCTTAACCGTCACCATTTTGTGTTGCCACTCCTATCTTGTAAGTCTTCAATTAACCCCCCCCCCCCAAAAAAGATGAGTGCAAAAAGAAAGACCTATTCCATCGAGTACAAGAAAGGAATCATGGCAGATTCCTGGAGAAAGAATCTGATGACTTTCTGCAAATAGAAGAAGTTGGCTCTCCGAATGGTCCGAAAATGGCGAGCAGCATATGATAACCACAGTCAACAGGCCAACGAGGGAAATACTAAGAAGTGCAAGTGTGGATCAGGTCAGAAAACATTATTTCCTGAGCTGGAAGACATCATCTGTGAATGGATTGCTAACAGGAGAGCAAAGGCTTTGGTTGTTCACAGGGCTGATATTCAAGCATTTGCCCTTGCAGTGGCACCACAGTTAGAAATATCCCCAGAAGAATTCAAAGCATCACAACATTGGCTGGATGGCTTCTTTCAATGATATGAACTGTCTCTAAGAAGATCGACAACACTCTTCAAGCTGGAAGATACTGAAGTTATTAAACGTGCACTTGCATTCAAGTCCTTTGTTGATGGCATTGACTTTTCTAAATACCAACTCTCCAGCATGATTGCTATGGATAAAACTGTATTGTTTATGGATCAAGGATCTCAGACAATTGATTAGAGGGGTGCCTCATCAATCTACATTCCCTCCACTGGTTACACAAGTACACATGTTACCTGCATTTTGGCAATTCATCTAGATGGAAAGAAAACCCCGCATCTAATTATTAGTAAGGGCAAGAAAGATAAGATTGAACGTGTTTCAGGCATTTATATTCTAGAAACCGAAAAAGTCTGGTGCACACAAGCAGTTATAAGGAAGTGGGTCAATGTAATGCTGCCACTTGTTTTGAGAGGTGGCGAAAGAGGTCTGCTAGTATGGGATTCAGCCAGCACTCATCGCACTAAAGACATGAAGAACTTCCTTGCTCAGAGAAGAATAGATCAAATAATGATTCCCACAGGAATGACTGCTTACCTCCAGACTCTTGATATTGCAATAAATAGGACATTCAAGGACCATTTGTGCATGGAACTCAATGACTACATTGAAAATAGAATGGAGAGAAATCAGCATGGAAACTTTGCAAAGCCTAGCCTGCAAGAGGTCGTGACTTGGGTGAAGAATTCATGGGATAAAATCACTGACAGCTGTGTTGCCAATGCACTACGAGCAGGCTACATGGGCAAGCAGTGCTCATTTAAGGAGAACTCTGTTGCTAGGTATGAGAGATTGGGGCCAATGGTTCTACAGGAAATGGAGTTGCAAGAAATTCAGGCTGGAATTCGGGGGTTGGAGACTTATGACAATGTTCCAGAAGAAGATGACATGACTGTATTTGAATAACATTTCCATTATCGGGGCAACATATGGATTGCTTCTGCTTTCAGCTGCCTGCAAGCTCTTGTCAGTTTTTTGACTTATTGTATTAAGGTAGCATTTCATTATCAAGGGGAATTTGCAAAGTAAGGCCACTAGTTCCCAGATTTCATTTTTATGACTTTCCATCATTCTTCTCTTATAGTTTGGGTAAGGAATAAAGAAAGCATCACCACTCAAAAAGTGGCAGTAATTCACCTGTTTTATTCCCCTTCTCCAAAACACATGTATTGCGATTTTTCTGCACATTCAGTTAAGCATGAAATATTGCACTGTGAAAGCCAAGGTATAGGTATTCTGAAGTTGAAATGTTTGTTGCACTGTTTACGTAGAATTCTCACACAACTGTTAACGCATTAACTAGAACTGTTGCGCAATAATGGAAAAGTACCAAATAAATGTCAATTTGTGTACATGAATAAATGTCGATTTATGTACATGAATAAATGTCGATTTTTGTACATGAATAAATGAATAAATGTAGATTGTTGTACAGGGAGGGGTAAATAAGGCATCCCCTGATAAGCCCTAATGCGTATTTTGGTGGGGGAAAAAGTATAAGACCCGGTCTTATTTTCGGGAGAAATATGATATATATATATATATATATATATATATATATATATATATACACATATATGTATGCATCTGATAAATTATGTCAGAAGTTATGAGTGATTTGGTAAATTAATACTCTAGGATAGAAATTCATGAACTTATAAAAGTGGTACCTACAAAACAGAAATAGATTATTTTACAATCTCAGAAGGAATAATCACAAGGGATAGAGAATCAAGGGAAACATATTTTTCAGATCATTAGCAATATGATAGAGATATAGAGGAAACAATGAATATATAAAAAGAGGTAAAGAAATAAAAAGGTTAAATGAAAAAATGGGGGATACAGAAGAAAAAGATTAATAATGCAGTTATGGAGAGAGCATAATATGATGAGAACGATCTATGAATATTGGGCTGAATGGTGGATGAATTTTAGGATTAATATTTAAGATAATATTTAAGATTAATTTTAAATATAAAAATGTTATTTACAGTGGTTATATGATGTAAGAACAGCAGATAAAGAAGCGTTTAAAAGAGTGCATAAAGATGCATTGGAACATTTAGAAAATAATGATATAGAGTATTCTGATAAAGAGACAGAAATGTATAAAAAAATCAAGAGAAAATTAAAGAGCTATTATTCAAACCAAAGATATGTTTAGCAAGGGAAAGGGAAGTTTCTGTGTGTTTACGTAGATTAGTAAATGAAGATAGTATTGTAATGAGGGAAATGAAAAATACAGAAGTAGAAATACAAAGAACTCAGAAACAAATTATGACTATTATTGTAGAATACATACAAGAAGTGTTTAAATAAGAAAATAATAAATTAAAGATAATAAGAGAAGTAAAATATTTTTTTTCAAAAGAAGAAAATAAAGAATTTGAGAAGGAGATGTTTTATATGAATTAGATAAATTATTTAAGACATGCAACTATACATTTGGCTGCGGAACCAGATGGAATATGATGTGAAATATATAAAAACTTAACAGAATGGCAAAAAGAACATATTTGAAATATTTTGACTAAATGGCTAAATAAAAGTTTTATATACAAAGAATTATGTAGTGAAATACTTAAATTTATCTGGAAAAAAAAAGAAGAAAAATCTAATAAAAAACTGTATACTGATACTACTGAACAATATTATAATAATTTATGAAAATATTACAAAAATGATTTGAGACAAAGATAAATGGAACATAGCATATATAGCATAAAAAGGGAAGGGATGCCAAGAATTACTAATAAAAATAAGAAAGTTTGTAGATGATATAAACAGAGGAGAAGAAACCAATTTAATGACAGGAGATCTTAATAAGTTATTTGATACAATAGGAAATGGAATTCTATGGGCCATAATGAAATAATATAAGTGAGAAAATTAGGAAAGTATGAATGTCTGCTTATATTTATTTATTTATTTATTTTACATTTAGTTTACATTTGTTGACTGGGTTAGTCCGACTGAGCTAGTAGCTCAATTACAGCAGAGACCCAGGGCGAAAATCTCCTCAGTGAGTTACAATTTAAACAGCACATGCAGTAACAAAAATGCATTCAAGATTACAATTAATATAAGCATTGGATAAAAAAATCTGATGTAGATTTAAAAGTTTCATTATATTAGTATTTAATTTACGGTGGTAGTAAAGTGATTATGATGACAGTAATCCTTCTCTGTGAGACTGATATTTTCAAAAAGAGCAAAATAGTTGTCTAAGATGGATTAAAATAAAACCAGTAGGTAATATGACATAGGATGCAACAATTTTAGGTATGTTGAAAGGATATATCCTGTTTGATAAATGTTTATGCTGGCAAAAAAGAAGAGGTGAGACAGTATCTGGAGATTAGTATTAGAGCAAGAGTCAATGAAATAGAGCTTGTTTTGTATAGTATGAAACCAATAGATGAGAAGGAGAAGTTGGAGACAATAGATGTGGAGGGGAGATGAGAGATGGGAGGTAAAGCCTAGAGAAGGTAGGATAGAAGGTAAGTGTAGAGGAAGAGTGGAGGTAAAACATTTAGTAGGGTGAAAAGGGATGAGAAAGGTAAAGCAGTAGGAGGGTGTATCAATGAGGGACTGAGAGAAGGAATTATTGGATGCAGGGGAAAAAGTGGTTCAGGGAGGATAAGTGCAATGGCAAGACCAGTTCTTCTTTAGGTAATCTCATGTGACAGTTTTAAATTGTTTAGGGTGTTTAAGGGACCTCATTTCTAAGGGGAGTTGGTTCCAGGATGTGGCAGGTTTATAATTATAGAAGAGGCAGCCAGTTTTGGTCTTGGGTTTATAAATCTGTAGCAGGTCTTGGTCAGAGCTACGTAGATGCCTCATAGGTGAGTATTTGGATATAATAGAAGTAAGGCTGGGACAGAAGGAGGGCAGGTATTGTATTGAGTGAATTATCTGGAGTTGATGTAGTAGGAGCAAGTGGGGAAGTTCTATCCAGTTTAGTTGCTTAAGGGATAGGCAGTGGTGAGACATAGGTTTGGTTCGCAGCGAATTTGGCCACTTTATTGTAGGTAGTTTCTAGTTTGGGGAGGAGTGAGGTGTTCAGGTTTGTGAGTATGTAACAGCTGTTTAATAGAGTAGGAAGAAGTAATGCATGCGAGGGTGTGATTTTAGCACTGTTTGTTAAGTATTTTTTATTGCGGTAAAGGAGTCCTAGTTTCTGGTGTGTCTTTTTGATACAATTAGTCACATGTAGATCGAACTTAAGTTGGTCATCTATTATGACTTCTAGCAGTTTTGTGTTAGGTTCGACTGTGATAGCTGTGTTGTTGCTAGATAGTATAGTAAAAGTAGATTTAAGATTGGAGAGGTTCTTGGGGAGAAAGAGTAAGAGCTTAGTTTTCTTAGGGTTGAGAATAAGTTTATTGTCACTGAGCCATGTATCTATGGTGTTAAATGAAGTCTGGGTAGTAGAGTGGAGGTCAGAGGGATTGTCAGTGATTGTGATAACAATAGTCATCTGCATATTGTATAAGTGATGACTGGGGGCAAGAGGTATGTAGTAGATTAGTATAAATGTTAAAGAGTAGTGGCCTGAGGATAGATCCTTGTAGAACTCCCATTTCCACCGTGAGAGGGGGGATAGAGCAGAGAGCCATTTGACAGATTGCTGGCAATTTGAGAGGTAGCTAGACAACCAGGAGATGGTAGATGAAGAGAAATTGAGGTTTGATAGTTTAGCCAGGAGAAGAGGATGGTAGACTGTGTCAAAGGCTTTGGAGAGGTCCAGGAATAGACAGGAGACCAATTTGTTGTTGTCATGAGCAGGACATATGGTATTGATGAAGGATATTAGTGCAGTTGTGGTACTATGTTTGGGGCGAAACCCATGTTGAGTTGGTGTAAGTAGGTTTTCCTGAAGTAGATAGTGCATAACCTGATTATGAATACATTTTTCTAATATTTTTGAGAGGGGAGACAGAATAGCTATTGGTCTGAAGTTGGATATGTCAGAGGAGTTTCCTCCATTGAGTATGGGTAAGGTGTAGAATTTTTTCCATATGGAGGGGACATAGGATTCAGTGATAGAGCGAATGATTAAGATAGATACAGGGTAAGCTAGGGGTTCTGCAGCAATCTGTAGGAAATAGGGGGTAGATTTTCTGCAGATGGAGATCATGGGTTTAAGTTTTGAGAGTAAGGATTTGATATAATTTGTTGGAAGATTTGTGAGGGAGAAAGAAAATTATGGTTTATAGTTGGAGAGGTAATTGGCATTGCTGTTAGAGGGGAGAGAGTTTATCAAAGTGGTTATTGATTCTATGAAGTGAGAGTTGAAAATGGTAGTGGTTTCTTCAGGTGTCTTGTTTGGGCAGGGGTTAGGAGGGTAAGGGTTACCAGGGTGCAATACTTGATTGACAGAGTTCCAGAAATTATTTGGGTCGGACTTTAGGGAAGAGGGGGGTTGATGTAGAAGTTCTTTTTATCATTGTGGATGTGTTTTTTGACTTGGTTCCTGAGTTGTTTATAACTGTGTAATAGTGATGGGGTTTTAGTTTTAGTCCATAATTTCCATATCATGTCTCTTTTTTTCATAAGGGCATGAGTATCATTGGTAAGCCAAGGTGAAGTGTTTGATTTGATTCTAACTGCGCGAAGAGGGGCGAGGGAGTTTAAGATGTTAAGGAAGGTAGAGTTGAAAGATTGGACAGCTTCATCAAGGGGGAGAGTGGTTAGAAATGACCAGTTGGTCTATAAAGGAGTTGGGGAAGAAGGTTGATCATTTGCAGGAGGTAAGAAACTTGTGGGGCCTGATGGAGTGAGGAGTGTGTCTAATAACTGTGACAGGGCAGTGGTTGCTGAGGGCATTAGGTAGGTTCTGTGGATTATGGTAGTTTTGGGGATGGAAGAACAAGATCCAATCTAGGAGAGATCTAGGGAGGTGGGATTTTTTGATATGAGTGGGTGTAGAGATTAATTGCACAAAGCCGTGCAAGTTGATGAATGAGGATGAGTTGGGAGATTGAAGTGCAAGTCAGTTGATATTTACATCACCAAGGATAATGGTTTCATTATGGGTGGTTAGATTGAGGTGGGAGAAAATGTTCTCAAGTATGCTAATGTCTCCAGAAGGAATATAGATTGCTACTACAGTAATGGTGGTGTAGTTGTTGAGTTTGAAATTGGCCAGTAGAAGTTCAGCTGGTGAGAAGGAGGGAGTAGAAATGTTTGGACTTAAGAGAGTGAGGTGGTTGGAGTATAGTATAGCCACTCCCCCACCCTTTTTGTTTTGCCTATCGAGTCTGACAATGTTGTAACCAGGAGAAATTATTTCACTGCCATGGTTGTGTGGTTTCAACCATGTTTCAGTGATGGTGATTATGTCTGGTGTGTAATTTGTCAACCAGGCATGGAATTCATGAACCTTGTTAACTATACTCCTAAGGTTCATGGAGCACAGAGTTGCCTGTTTTTTGGGAGAGAGTGGTTGGTAGGATTGGGTGGTTGAGTATTAGTGATTGGGGTAGAGAAACAGGGGGCCAGGGTTTGGATGAATATCTCCTGAGAGGAGTATAATTTTGTAGTGGAGTAGTTGTTTGACTAGGGTGTGCTTTACTTTTTCCTTTGAAGAGGTAGACAGGAAGGGAGGTAGCTTAATTTTTGGAAGAGGAGTGGTGAGGGGAAAAAATAGATGGGCAAATTGAGAAATATTGGTGAAGTTTTATAGAAGAGTTTATTGTCATATTAGCAGAGTGAAATGGGGTGGAGTTAGTTGTGCATGGTAGGAGGTGAGAAAGTAGAGGATATGTAGTAGGGGTAACAAGGGACAGGTTTGAGATTTAAAAGTCATGATGAGAAGTAGAGGAGATAGAAAGGATAGGAGGGAGGTGGGGTATAGGTTAGTGGTAGGGAGTAGAGAGGGTAAGCAAGTTGTAGAGAGGGAGAGTGTATGGAGGAGGTATGTGTACTGGAGGAAGTTGAGGGGTGTGGTTTAAGTGGATAACTATAAAGAAAATTATATGGGGGTGGATGGGAATTATAGAAATAATAAAGTAAAAATGTTGGTAAATGGTTGGTAAAATAAAGAGGTGCAAGTGAGGAGGGGTGTGAGACAGGGATGTGCAATGATTTTTATACTGTTTGATTTAAGTATGAATGTACTATATGTGAAATAAATGACAAAATGAAGAAAGCAGAGTATGTAACACTTGAAGGCTTAAGAATCCCAGTCTTGTTAAGTTATGCAGACTACATTATAGTAATTGCAAAACAAGATGTGGACAAAATAAGTAATATGTTATTTAAATGAATGTTTAGAAGCAATAGGGATGACTGTAAACAAAGAGAAAAGTAAAGGAACAGGATACATGGTTAAGACAGGAGAGTACAATTTACAATGAATGACATTTCTGTCTTAGGTTTAAAATTTAGTAATAAAAGTATAAGTAAGATGCAATGGGAAAAGATAATAGAAGTGATAAAAGGAATTTACTAATAAAAGGTTTATTTGATAAATTCAGTTTTAATTGGATAATAGCATATCTGGCAAAAATGTTTATGGTACCAATGATTCTGAAAAAAATAATTGTTACAAACTATTTTTCATTCATATGAATCCAGTAAAAAGAGGAATTTTGTGTGTAAATAGAGATGATGGTGGTTTATGGTTAATTAACCCAGTGGTATATGTGGCTTCTCTAAATTTATATAAAAGTGTTAAAATGGATAAATGAAAAAGAAGAAAGTTTGGTGGTAGAAATATTTAAATATAAGTATAAGAAATTGGGAATATGATAATAAGTAGTAAAAGATGAAAAGAATGTAAAAATGAAGAAATAAATGTTACCTGGAAAAAATATTAATGTGGAAAATAAAACTTGATAAAATGGAGAGAAAACTGTGGTACAAGCATATAATGATATGGTATTATTTCGTTAAACTGTGGGAAAAGTAAGAAGAAGAAAAAATTAAACCTATAAAAATAAGAAATTAATGGTGTAATCAAAAAGTAGAATGCCAAGATTTTTGTGAAGACTGGTAATGGATAATTTACCAGTAAAAAGGAATATGCCATATAAAAAGAAAAAGAATATGTTTATATTGTGGTGAAGAGGAAACTACTAAGCACATATTTCTAAAATGTAAAAGACTAATCAAATCATGGGAAAAGTTGTGTAAAGAAAAAAATATTTTGAAGGTATTGAAAAATGGATTAAGATAAATATGGACATGATTAAATATGGGTACTATAAAATAGAAGTAAAAATATGTTAGTACTGATATAAATGTTTTATGTTATATGGGTTATATGGAATGAAGGGATAAATGAAATTATGTTCAATGGAAAATGGATTTTGGCAGTTACATTGAATAAAATTAGATGATGGCTATGGAAAAAGGAGTGGGGGTCTAATAAGGATAGAAAATTGATATAAAATGAAAAATAAGCATGAATGTGCAATAAGCAAAAGAATGGTGTGGAAAATTATATTTAGTAAATATGTAAATTGTGTATTTTTTGCAAATATGTAAATCTGTAAATATTGTTTTCTTTGTGTAAATAAAGGACTCCTACTCTTTTTTGGTAGGCTCCATAGGATCTTTCACATCCACCTAAACTACCGTCAACTCAAGAAGATGGGGCCTTGGTTTAATATCTCATTTGAAAGATAACACACTCAGGAGTGCAGCACCTGCTTATGCTGTAGTATTAGTAATTGATCTACCTGGTGCAGGAATAGAACCCATAGCCTCCTACATCAAAGGCAAGTGTGCTACCTGTTTTGCCAGTAATACTATCATATGAAGTCACAGAATATGATTTGTCAGAAAATACTTTTAAAGGCTTCAGGCGCCTAGGCAGCGAGACATTTCCCTGTGGTACATTTGACTGGGGACACATGGCTGAAGTGACATTCAGCTGCAAAGAAATATGGCTGTTTGCAAATTTCCTGTTGGCAAAGAGAAGCACACCCTGCCATGCTCACAGCTTTAATAACCAAATGCATGGTGGCAGAAGGAGTAATGAGTGTTGTGCTCAGTGTACAGTACATACTTATGTAACTACAACATGTAGAAGTGTGTTACAGCATGGAGGAAATCCTGCAGGATACTGTAGTCACATTTATGCTCTAGTATGTGTTTTAGGTAATGTACCCTAGACACTATGAAGGGGTTAGTGGTCCACACACTCCAATTATAAATGCACTGCCCATTGTGCACTGCATTTTTACTGCCACTGACATGCCCTCTAGCCAGCCTGCTGCTGATGCCTGCCATATTGCCTGCTGTCTCATGTTCCCTTGGGGACTATGGACATTGTTTTCCCCCTGTGCATTTGGTTACTGAAGTTGTGAGCATGGTAGCTTATGCTTCTGTTTGCCCACAAGGAAGTTGCAAACAACCATATTTCTCACCAGCTGAATGTCACTTCAGGCATGTGTCCCCATTCAAATGTACCACAGGAAAATGTCTCACTGCCTAGGCACCTGAACCCAATTTTAAAGAGTTGGGATTAGAAATATTCACAGTAGAGCTGTTCATATGCTATTAGTCTTCTTTTCCATATAGTGGCATCATCTTAATAATTTGACTAAAGGTGCTTGCCACCTGCTATGAATGGTAAAAATGATTCACAGTTTAAAAACAAAGACTGCATGCATTCAAAATTAATCATAATGTCACACAGAAATTTGAAGTATCATGGAAAACCATAACAATGATATAGTCAATGGAGTGCAGTGATTACACTCTGATATCCAGAAAAAGACAAATCAGTTAAGAGCTTTTATAGAGCTAAACCCAATCTTAACAAATGTTAAGCACCCTCTGCTTCACTTTTTAAGATCGTGTATTGCCTTAGGTACTTAAATCTGGCAGAACTGCCCAGCAAATGCCAGAGGCAGAATAAAATGCAAATTTATTTCTGCCTGCTGTCTGTTCTGGTAATGCATCCCTGCATGGTTCTAACATATCAGACTCTCTTTCACTGTCTTTCTGACAGGACTTGTTAAGTACTTTATGGCTTTGAAAGAGAGAAATAAACTCTTAGCAATTTTTAAGCTCCAAGTGCCACAAAGACTTATGATTGGGTCTCTGATTATAACCCTTTATTATGTGTTATTGACATGGATGCCAAGATTCCCCTCAAGTGCAGATTTCTTGGCATCTATGTCTCAACACATAATAAGAAGGTTATGATTGGCAACCTGCTCATCATCCTCTATAACCTACATGCGTATGCATATTTGTTTATAGGCTTAGGAAATTTTCCAGGTGAATATCATATACATCTAGAATATAATATATATAACAGAATGGAAGAATAGCATGTTCTCTGTTGTCAAGGAAATACGAGATTATCACAGGTTTTCAAGAGAGGTATTATTAGAGAGCATTATGATCTACTTATTGCTGAAAAAGTGGTTTCAGGAATGTCATATGTTATCTCCCTTTTAAGTATTAATTGCAAACCACATTTACTGGTAAATAAAACTAGATGATGCAAGCTCCAGACTGTGTACATTTATTATGCCACATTTGATATTTCATTAGCATCAGATGTTTCCAGGGAACTTAAGTATTTAAATACTTGAAAGATGTAAACTTAACTGATAATTTGTCAGTGTAAGGTCAAAAGCATGGTGTATGAGGCAAAAATAAAATGCAATTCAGCTGTGGAATAGTCTAAAACCACATCATTAAAAAAAATAGGAAAAAATACAAAAATCAATGTGACAGGTCTGAAATACATGGCCATATCCTAACATCAGAGGGTTGGAAACTAGAACCAGATAAATCTGAGCAAATGTGCAAATATCAAGGTCAGAAGACAAAATGCATTTCAGAGGTTTCTGGAAATGATATGCAATGTCTTGATAAGATTGTATATAATATGTCTGACATTAACTAGGCATCTAAGAAAGCTATTAGGGCAAAGTGCATGCCGGAAATCATGATCTGAATAAGAAATGTGTTTTTTAGTCATCAGTTTACTAGTGTTATATGTACCAGAGTTAAAGTACTAAGACATGAATAAGTCAGTTATGTTGCAAGTGGCTGACCATCAGAAAGGTATAGGAGACATGATCCTACTACAGAAGAGACTATTTGTCCATGGGTCAGGATCACTTACAGACACAAAACCAAAATGCTTAAATAGCAAAGAAACTATTAGAAATAGTGTATAAATGTGGCAAATTTAGTGAATGTAAATGCAAAGAAGTTCAAGTCAAAAGAGACACAAAACCCTTCCAAAATGCATTCATAAAGGACTATCCTATACTCCATGGTGTAAAAGTACTACAATCGTTTTTCACTGTAGTTAGTTAAAACCATACTGGCTTGCATTGTGCAGAGCTTGAGCTAGTACAGCAAATATTTTCAATTTCCCAACTTTTCTGTGACCGTGAAATTAATAAACAAGGTGTGAGAGCCAAGCTATTTTTTTCTCTTTTATTGTACTTTCAACTTATATTCACATTTATAAAAAAATTAATGAATGCCATTAATAGTACATGGATCATTTTAACATATTTAAAGCTTCACAAAGCTTTGGTATAAGAAAAAAGCCTTCATACAAGATTGCAAAGGGTGTTACTTAATCCACAGGAAAATGATATGAAAGTGCACCACAGACAAGGCACTGCATGCAGCAGATATACTGAGTGCAGCATATTTTCATAAAAACATGAAAGCCTGCTCTGGGAAGTACTACAGGTTCACTTGGTAATCTCATTGTTAAAAACAACAGAAGAAAAAGTAAAATAGTTTTAGAAGTATACTAACACTGGCTTAGAAGTGTATTAACAATGAAAGGAAGACATAAATACAAGTCATCAGTAAGGTAAGAAATTTGACATTTTTTTCAAAGAAGAAATAATTGTACCTAGGGGATGATACAGAGATACTAATGAGATGGTCACTTAGGATAGTAGCTCACACTTGGGTAAATATTTTGAAAAGTAGCCAGGTTAGTGGCTCTAAATATATCTGATGCTGAGGAAGTCTGAGTGGTGAGAAGGAATTTAAGGGGAGAATGAAAATGCCATTGTATGTATCCAAAGGTGGATAAAAGGCAAATCAAGTGTGAATGATGTGTGCCATTTGGAGAAAGGGGACACAGCTGTGAAGACTACTAAACATCTCAGAGTGAGCTGCGAACTAAAATGCAACCAACAAAAGAAACTAGCAACAGGTACACTAAAACCTTATTATATATTATTTTATTATTACTTCACCCCAAGAGAATGGAGAGATGAGGAAACTATAGAAGAGAAATAAGTACAGTGGCAGATATGCATGTGGCAAGGTTAAAACTGAAAGGCGGTGTATACGAGTTTTGAGAAGCTGAACAAAGTGATATAGCAGCTAGACCACACAAGGAAAATAGAATAACAAAAGATATTAGTTACTTATATAAAAGGTTGAGTGGTTGAGGAAAATGGGCCAAAATGGTAAATTAAGAAGACAGGTATAATGTAATTTTGATGAATCTGGACACCTTTGCATCTTATGCGTGAAATAAGAAGGTCATGCTGAGTACATTAAACTAGAAGTTGAGTAATTTGATCAGTAATACTGGTGCAAAAACTAAGACTTGATGGAATTAAAAGACAAATAAATAGCAACGGATGTGAAATATTAGAGATTGGATATAATGTGATCCTAAAACATATTACTTGCAAAACAGATCCCAAAAATGATAATTTATGAATAACAGGGGATGCAGAGGGAACATAGAGAGATATGCAACAAAATGTGTGCAGGATTGAGTCACTAACTTGCTCAAGGAAGGTGACAGTCTAGATGTACAAGTTGACAGGGCACACAGGGCTGTGAGTCCAAATAGCAGCCAAATACAAGGGGCAGGAACTTAATTACCAAGATGCACTGCTACCAAATGAAAGAATGAATCTTGGTTTTGATGATAGGTAGGACAAAAGTGAAAGGGGGGGAAGATTTTTCAGCACTGTTATTTAAGAAAAGAGTAGAGATTGATCTAGAGTTCCAATATATAAAGTAACATGGGACTGTGGGCCACCTGGTATATGCAGCAATTGTAAAAATGAAGTGTAAGACCATTTGCTGGGGGTGGGGTTAGACAAATTATGTTTCACTATGCTTTATGTTCTCTATGTGTCTCTCACATCAAGTGAGGAGTTGAATGGGAAAAAACAGAGCAGACAGAGAAGGGTAAATGAGGAGGTGGTGCAGTGAATGAGGTGACAAAAATACAGATCTCAGAGTGAGGTAAGACTTATGGCTACATGAAAAAAGTGAGTGGAATTACTACTGCAGACACTGTCCCAGTGGGAGACCAAAGGATGATTTCCATACTGGAATAAATCATTAGGGTGTTTATACAACACAATGTTGCACAGGTATAATAGAAAAGAGAATATCCACTAGGCTCACTAAGGGCTAACAAGGACATACATAAGGAGTATGGCCAATATAAATATTAGTTAGTTTATTAGTTTGGTAAAAAAAAAGAGTTTTCATCTTATGACAAAAATTACTACTGAATGTGTTTCATTTCATTCACTGCAGGTGAGTGCAGGAAAAAGTGGAAGATAGTAAATACAGTCAAGATGAGGCAGAAATACTGGATGATTAATAAAAAGTCCAAGGGAGCAGTTACAATAGCAAAGAACTAGGCATCAGACTCAAAGTACTGACTTCTGGATGGCACTAAGAAACTCTACCTGGTTGCAAGGGAAAGATAGCAAGATAAAGAAGATAGTCATTAGCCATCTTTTATAAGGGATGCAAGCAACAATCTTCTCACCAGCCCACTGGACATCAAAATAAAATACAAGGAGTTCTTCCATCAGCTTCTGAATGAAGAAAACTCCACAGAATCTGTACTTCCTCAAATACAGCACTATAGAAGATGAAGCCAGAAAAAACACAGGCTCAGATGAAGACATGGCTGATATGATCAAGATGTTGTGTGAGTTAGGGAAAAATGACTCCAGAGAGTACTCATTGCAGTAATGAGAAAAAAGGCATATCCCAGATGATTGGAGAATAAGCATTCTACTGACAGTGTACTAGAACAAAGGAGTTATTCACAACTGTGGGCCGCAAAGAGGTATCTAATTCCTGTCATACTGCATGAAGGTGCTAGAGAAGGTGAATGTAAACAAATGTGCAGTAAAAAGTGAGAAGGGAGGTAAGTGTTTTGAATCCAGATCAGGATGATGCACAAGTTTCCCGGTGTTTGCAGTGAGTCAGATAGTTAAGAAGTCAAATAGTGCAGCCACCTCTAGAATAAAACATGTCAGCCTACAACAGGAAATAACTAAAACTAGATGAAGGGATAGGTTCATCACCCAGCACCCCCCTCTTCTCTGGATTATGATCCCCCTATAGGTGTAGCAATGCCATTACCTGTTATCACTCAAACATATCTCAGACAACTGGGTGGTTCTCCAACGCTTCCAAGACCACACCCTCCTTGGAAGTAATGTCAGAGTCTGAGGATGTTATTGGCAAGCTGCACATGCCCTCTGGACAAACTGCCTTGCATGTGCTATGAGCCTAAGAGAAGGAGACTGGTTAGCGTAGATGTGGAAAGAAATTAGGAGAGTTGCAGATGGAATGAAGAAGGCTTAAAAACAAAAAGTGTATGGCTGTGTATAGAACAGATATATATGGAGGAAGAAGAGGAAAAGAAACAAAAAAGCCTTAAGTAATCTGAGGTAGAAATGGATAAAGGAAAATATGATATTGGAAAGTGACAAGAAATTTTTAAAAGCAAGTTAGGTAGTGAAGTTTTAAAAGTATCAGGTCCAGGGAGACTGTTACACTGATTGTGTAGAATGCCAAGTATATTAGGAGAGGAGATCCAATGGAAACGACTAGAGTGCTGGAGATGAGAGAAAATGTATAGAGCATTGATAGGTGGTGGGTAAAAAGAACTAACAGCATACAGAAAGATGAGAGATGCTATTAATGACAGGGGGGCTCTAAAGGGAAATTACCAAGGGGTGGAAAGCAGGAACTGTATGAATTTATTAAGGCAGAAGGGATAAGGCATGCAGCAGAGAATGTGGATTACAAGATTAAAGGAGAAATGGGGTTTAGTTAGGGGAGGTAGTCTGAAGAGAGTAGGAGAGTATTATTAGATAACAGAGACAAGGGGGATGAGTGTTATAATATGAGTGGGGGAGAAAGTTTGTAGAGTATTAGAAGAGAGGATATGTAAATAGATTTATGCAAAGGTACAGTATATAATGCATGAAGTGATAAAAGTAGGAATGCAGTGTATTAATAATAATAATAATAATAATAATAATAATAATTTTTGTTTTGCCTGTTAAAAACTATATTGATGAATACAAATTACTGTTATAAGTCAGATAGCTTAAGGTATGCATTCAGGTATGATTTCAATAAAAATGATTTAGAGAAAAAAATTAATAACTGTATCTGAGGCCTAATGTTCAAAGCTGACAAAATATTAGTTCTAAATCAACTGAGAAGATAAATGTATAAATGACGTCATGAATCTCATCTTAAAATAATACACTACAAAGAAAGAGCAAGTGATATATAGTAAGATCATATAGAAAATAAACATTAATAATAAATCATAAAGACTGTTTTGGCAAATCTAAAAAAAATACTAATATATTAATGCAAATTCTCTTGTGTTCTAATGCAGTAGCATGTGGCTTCTGATAAATCAAATAGATGAAAAAAAAACAGATTCAAAAGAGAAACAGCAATAAAAAAAACAACAATGGTACTTTCAATCAATCTCTTTATTCAGGTCATTAGGTTTTAATGCCTTATATTTCAGAATCAGGAGAGATTCATATTTCAAATGACATTAATGAAAAAACGTCAAGCAGAACCGTTACTATGGGGGTGGCTAAATGGAATTTGCTTCATTAATCACAAGCCTTTAAGAGCTACTAGGTTTCACTCTGGCTATATTATAAATGTAGTCTTTACAGTAACATGTCTCAGCAAGCTGGTATACGTTGGTGAAACAAAAAGAATTATTAAAAAGTACATTCTAGAACAAAGTAGAAATATCAGAAAATGGAAATATGAAAGACCAGTGGCAATGCATCATTTATACATGCATAATTTTGTTGACTCTCAAAAGCTATAGTTTCAGAGCCGATTCACACTAACAGCATTAAAATAGAAAAAACAGTGCCAATAAATGTTTTTTTTTTTTTCTGAAGTATAGAGTATTTCTTATATCTGGCATATAGCATATAAAACATAATGACAGTGTGTATTGATAGACTACTGTTTTATATTTGTTATTTCAGTATTTGTAGTTGATTATTGCAGAGATATGTTTGGGCCATGTATGTCAACTCAGATGAAACAAGTGATAGAAATCTGTGTCATCTGCAGTGCATGCTGTAATGATGTGTAACAAAAGTTGATGGCCCACTTAATTCCAGATCCTCTATGGAGCTGACTGAGTGCACACTTGCTCCAGTTTAAAGAAGCCATGCATCAGATAACCGTGAGTTATTATTCAGAGCTCCTCTAAGTATTCAAAGTGACAGACATGCCAAGCTCAAGTATGATTAGGCATTGAAGATGCTTGATTTTCTTGTGTCTGACAATGGTTGCCAATATACAAGCCAGGAATCCAGATCTGTACATGACTGGAAATTCAGGTATATAACATTTGGTCCACACTAATGAAGACAGATAAAAATTTAATGAAAAAGAGTAGTAGCAAAAGGTATGACAACAGCAATTTCTCAGTTTTGTAACACACACTTACTCTACTGCAGGGATTCAGTCTCTCCCAATCTCAACTATTAAACGGCAGAAGGTTGAAATGCAGATAACTTACTTCATCTATATCGCATATACCTGTAAATCAAAATACAGTAAACAGCATGATAGAAATCTAGAGGCAAAATTCTAAAATGATAGGTACTGCAGAAGACTGCAAAACTTGTAGACTGGAGATAAGCAACTATATTCATAAAGGTATTGCACAGACCTCAAACAGGTTTTGCACTATGTGACGTGTGCAGTCTCCCAGGTGCACAAAAATCACAGTAGGGTCAAACCAAATACTGTCACATTCTAGTCTCAAGTGTCAAGGACATGGTCTACATACAGTGCACTGCAGTTTCACCTGTAATGTGAGAACCATTACGGCAGATAGTTGTGAAACTGACAGTAAAAGCTATAGTGGTGAAAGTCTAAACCGTTGGTAACTATGGCCAAAGTCTAAATCAGTGAGGCAGAATAGTATTATAAAACCTTATCAAAAAGAAGGAAGAAGCACTATACTCTGAACTTTGCAGTCCCAGTATGAATAAGGGCTACAATGACGAATAGTTGTCAATGTCAGATTCTGTTTAAGACACTCTCACTCAAAATCTTAATCCAGAATGCCACAAATACAAAAAACATTCATTGGGAGCCTTGCCTATGACTTGGTCAGTCAGCAGAGTATAGTGATATAAAGTCAGCCAACAGACTCTAAACTATGTTTGTATGTTAACAAATTATGGTTGCCTAACATAGCAACTTATTGTGTAGTATGCAAGACAGACTATAGCAGTTTATTGTGTTAGACTAGTAAATGATGATAGCATGTTACTGTCAATAAATAGTAGTGCATATGTTTGGCTTGCACATGTATTCACTCAGTATGATTGCAGTGTTTCACCACAATGATTTGGTATCATGCACTTAACGTGTTCATCCTGTGTTGTTTGCACTGCTGTCCAGTGGGAAGATGTGTATTTGCAATGCTATATTCTTGATAGCACTTCTCTGTTAGGAATGTCATGGTGTACATATTCCTTATGGGTCTATATTAGTTCGCCGAAGCCACCAATGAACACAGATTCATCGACCTGTATTCAGTGAAAATCACTTCTGCGATTCACTGCATACTCCCAGGGCAAGGAAATACTTGCCCTGCAGTACAACTTTACTCTTTTCTCCACTGCAGTGCAATCTCGGAGTTGGTATATGTAGTTAGGGAGGTTGTGGGGGGAGAAGCACCCCACTTGCGTGAGTTAGATTTAGCTAGATTTGGTTCCGTTGTGCTGCAGGGCAAGTATTTCTTTGCTCTGGGAGTATTCAGCAAATCGCAGAAGTGATTTTTGCTGAATACGGGTGATGAATGTGTGTTCGCTAAACAGTGACTTCAGTGAACTAATATAGACCCGTTCCTTATTATATGTTTGGCTGTAGGGCACCTTGCTCTCCTTTATGGTATGTTGTCAAGGCCTGGAGTGACTTAAATGCATTTTGAGCTCCCTGGCTAGGTCTACCAAGGGGGGATAATTTAAATATGTGTAATAAGGGGATCTAGTGACATTATTTCTTCCACAGGTAATGGTAAGTGTCATCACTATACTATAAGACGGTAATAGGTTTGGTTGTCATTCAGTGCTTGCTTGCACAGTAGTCCTCGGTAATATGAAATCGGTTTCATTTCCTTTTTTATGTCATATGATTATTGATTACTGGCATGATACACCAGTATTATTGAAGAGCAATGCTATTTTGTGCATGTCATCTGTCCAGTATTGTTTCAAGTATTACTGTGAATATGTTGCTATTACATGTCTGTATAATTGTCATAAATTTATGGATGTCTTACAATTTGTTTTCAACAATTCACATATTTGTGAATTGGAAAGAATGCTAGGGCATGTGTGAGTTGCAGAAAATGCAGAGGTACCTCATTTACATACCTACCATGTTCCTGGACTCTACCAAAGGAAGCTGTAGCCAAGCAAGAACTGTCCCAAAAGCTGTTGGAGATGTCCACTGTAAACAGACCTGTTAGATTTTCTAGAGATGGAAGGTGGTTGAAGAAATTAGGAAAATATATGTACAGTTCCAGAGATTAAAAGAATTCTAAGGACGGAAATGTTGCACTATTAAAAAGACTACCATTTTAATGCCTTTATAGAAGTTTAACACTGTGGTCTTCTGCATTTTGGTCTTCTATATTATGTTATTGTGATTATGCATTTCAGGACTGTAGGTTTCATCCTTGTGATGGTTAAAAATCTGGGCCAGATTCATTAACGCCTACACTAAGTGTACACGATATGTATTAAAGTACACCCCTACCATATTTTTTGTACTTTCTTGTCAATCAGAAAAATTACACTATGTGTACATGTAGTCTACATTTTGTGGTAACCTTTATTAATCCCCTCAATATTTAAGGCTGTAAGAAAGTCAGTAGGAAAACTAAAATTAGGAAGAAGAAGGTGTGAGCTATGTTTGTGTTGTTTGTTCACTCAGAATGGTGTACACTTACTGTAGGCATTAATGAATCCTAGGGATAGAGAACAATATTGATATCGATATAGATATCAATATTGATATATCTATAGATATAGACATACATGCTCATGCATGCACACACACACACACACACACACACACACACACACACACACACACACACAGATTTTTTTCTGAATTCATCAAAGCATCATTTTTTATTCCTTTTTATATCTAGAAGTCTGTCTTGAGTTTGCTTATATTTTTAACTTTTTGAGGATGTCATAGAAGGTTGCCAAAAGGTGTTTCTTTCTTTCTGTATAGTTTAGGTGTATTTGGTTGTGAACTATGCTCATTAAGATGTAGGAAGCATTTTTACATTTTCACAGTCACAACAAGATCATAGAACAATGGGGGTAAGAAGTTATTACATTTTGAAATGTGTATATGAACATTTGTGTGTATGTGTGTGTGTGTGTGTGCTAAACACAATTTGATTTTTCTTTGATCAAGATGTAGATGTGCAGTTGGCTTGCCAGTTTCTACAAGTAAGTGCTATTTATCTTCTGCATAAGCTAAAGTCTTGTTTTGTACATGGGAAGGGTATCATAACTGCATGCTACTACTACACTTATTTTACAATTATCATAGCAACAGAAAATGATGGAATGGCATAGTTATGGCAGTTTTAGTGCAAAGGATTAAGGCAATACGTTATTAATGAGTTTTGACTTGTAGCCTCTTGCAGGAGTCAGGCATTTTCTTATACCAAAGTATGACTTTCAGAAGTAAATTTTTGTTAATGTAACTGATGTTTAATTTGCAATGATCTAAATTAATTTGATGGCATTCTACAGTGCATCTTAAAAGCCATTCTCTGTACAATTTCAGAACAGGAATATATATAAAATGTGTGGTATAAGTGAAGCATAGGACTTTCTGTCTGCTAAATAGAGAATGATGGTAGACAGCAACAAACACCATACCATAGCTTGCCCTTATATCTAGAATCAAAACCATCAAAGGGAAAACAGTTCTTTTCTTTTTCTTTTTTAAACACCTTAATTAAATTATCACTTGTAGGTTCTTGAGAGCATAGAGTTACAGGAAGGGTACATCTCAGGGCAGTTGAAATGCCATCAAATGAGCTTAATATGTTACCTGATTCCATTTCTTTTCTCAAATTAATAGAATATTAGAACAAAATACCACAGGAGATAGGTCCATTACTGCTGTGGAGGATTTTAGAAAATCTTTAAAGAAGGATTTTAAGGACATCTCTCAATGTCACTGTTTATTAATAATAACTGTGAAAAAACTGAAAACTGTTATCTGTGTCAGCATGTCTGGCAGGTGATTTGTGTATATTATCAGATTAAATTGTACTGTATGCCAGCATGTCTAATTGTGAAAATGTAAATAAGTATTTTAAATGTTAAGTATTTCCCTTTTTAAACAGAATGTTTAAAGAATCTGTCAGTGTTCTGATACATTTCTAACTGGGCATATTTGAGAGGGAGAGATTCTAAAGTACTGTGGAGAATCAGCTGAACAGTAGTTGATGTCAGTAGAATATTCCTGGTTGCTAGGTGATTATTTGAACAGCTGATTGACAGGAAAAAGAACTTTTTCAAACAGTTGACTGTTATTTTTAGAAATAAGATAGCTGAGACTGTTAAACTGTCCAGTTAGTCAAGTACTGAGCAGTTTATGAAGAGCAGCTGTTAGTGAAGAGTTGCAGTCAGTGGACACCCAGAAAGAGAGTTCACCAAAAATTGTAAGCCTGCCTTTGCCTTGCTGTTATGTGTTAGATTAGATCAGGGACAGAATTCTCCAGTTAGATTAGGAAAGTTTAGTTTTTCAGATAGAGTTTTTCTAGAATTATGGATTTCTATCCTGCAGTTAATTTTATATTCTGGTGATTGAATTCTGGTATTTATTGAAAGTTATTGACTTATATTCTTGTAATAATTTTACTTATTATTAAATGTTTTTCATTACTTTACATTGTGGCTGGAAATCAGTGTGCTCTTTAGAGATTAGGGAGTTCTTGTACCTGTTTGCTACTCCCCAAGTCACCTTGAAGGCCTGGTCACTTCTGATCATAGCTATTGTTTATTTTTATATTTAATTTTCATAATTGGACACCCCTTTAGAAGGGCATGAAGACACTCTGATTGGTAGCAGCATTACCATATTATTTTGGGGAAGCGACAAAGCTGGGAATCTGTGTCAGGCTTTCCCAGACTTGTTTGGATGTGGGAGATTTAAATTTACTTTGAGTGTGAGTGTATCAGAGGTCTTAAACTGGGACACATTGCTCTGAAGTATGTAATAAGGAGTTACATTATGGGTGGACAGAAGCATATAGTCCATTCACAGGAAAATAGAGCATGTTTCTATTGTGCTCTTAGGGGTAAACTGTGAAATATTACTCCTGTTTAAGTGACAGTCTCATACTGGAGTCAGTAGTGAGGATTGAATCTCCTTAGTTACTGACCCAGGATAGTAAGGGTTGTCACATTTAGTTGGTGGCAGCCCGGTGGTATATAGCTGGATGTCACAATAACCAAAGTTAAATAAGGAAACACACCACCTTTCTTGTGACAGTTAACAAGTATGTAAATATCTAATGCAGGGAAGCCATTTGAAATGCCATGACTGGGATTGCCAAGTCCAGAAATGTCAAGGTTGAAAGAGTGAAAAAAGGGACTCACATATACTAAGTCCAAGACTGCCATTTTTTGGTATTGCAATCTCTAAGTTTTGATATATATATATATATATATATATATATATATATATATATACATATATCGTTTTTTTTTGCCCAGCAATCTTAGATGCAACATTTCAATAGGGAGCCATACTGCAGACCTATTAGGTACATCATTTATCCACTTATTGTGTCGATGTGTATTAGTTTGTTTCAAATGTCTTTTAATTTCATAACCTACTGTATCTTTACTTTTATATATATATATATATATATATATATATATATATATATATATATATATATATATATATATAGCATGCAGAGATTGTTACTTTATATTACAATACATGCCTATTGCCTATAAATTTATTAAAAGCTGTTAAGACAATATTACTGATTTATTAATGCCTTGAGACCCAGGTTGCACTAAAAAGGATCTTTAGATGAGTGTCCTTACCCAGGTAACCAATGTATAAATAAAAAGAAAATAAATGAACTGCATGGAGTGAATATTAAGGACTGAGGTGGAAATATTTCAGTGAAGTCAGCACCCATTTGATTGCCAAGCATTCCTTCTCAATAATGGAATAACTGGTTTCTGTCCTAAATAACTTATGACTCAGAAAATATGTAGTTCTTCCCCATCAAATTCCTGCCCCAGCCCTACCCCTATGTCTGTTACTGATGCACCAGTATAAATTATGAAATGTCTGCTAGTAGATGTAGATGCTGAGACAGGTTTTGAGTACAGTACTTCTTTTAATTGCTTAAAAGCATAGTCAGCCTGTAGTGCCCATTTTAATTGAAGAGATCTCTTACCATCTGTCACATCTGTAAGAAGGCAAGCTACTGATTCATAATGGGGTACAAACTTTCATTAGTACCCGGTTAACCCCAGTAATGCCCTCAATTGCTTTTTAGTGCTAGAAATAGGCTAATTCCTCACTAGTTCAAACACAAATGTTTTATTTCTGCCATGTCTAACATTCCCTTATAGGCATTAATAATTGACCTGGCTTCTAGTAGGGCCTGTAATATATCTTGTAACTAGACGGGAACCCAAATTGTCAGACTATATCATGATATTGTCTAGTTAAGGTGGAAGATGTGTAACTAGATGGGAACCCACATCATCAGACTATATCATAATATTGTCTAGTTAAGGTGAAAGATGTGGAACTAGATGGGTACCCAAATCGTCAGATTATATCATGACATTGTCTAGTTAAGGTGGAAGATGTGTAACTAGATGGGAACCCACATCATCAAACTATATCACAATATTTAGCAACAAAATCTAGTAGAATCCATGAAACCAACATGGCAGCAAGAAGATAAAACATAAAAGACTTTTTATTAAAAGGTTAGCACTTTCATGCTACTAAGATCACTTCTTCAGACCATAGTAAATCACAATAAAACAATTCATATATATATTACAACATTTCACAAAACAGCCTATGACAAAACAATTTCAATTAACTCATTTAAACATCTTCCGCCCTTTCAAAATGGGCTTTAAAGGGAGGCACCCATTCAACCCTGGATATGCATCACCCTGCAGTCTCACTATCCACTTTGTTTCTCTCTGTTCTAAGACATTATTAAGGTCCCTCAACCTAACACTTTGTTTCACCTGGCCCAGTACCCTAAAAATAAAGACATGTGAGTCCCCTTCTTTATATACATGATGTGCTAGGGCATTCTTCAAATCATCACTGGCAAGATTTTTGATGCAATACACCAGTGATCATGGTGTTTTTTGTGATATATTCAAAAAGAATTGGCCTGTGCTGTTGTCAGAAGAAAATATAGGGAGGGTAGTAAGACAGACACCACATTTTGTGTTTAAGAACAAACATTCCTTAAAATGCCTTCTTTGCTATGAAAAGAGAAGTTCTTTGGAAAAACAAGACCCAGGAGGTACCTCTCCTGTGGCAGTTGTAATTTTGTCATCTTATAGATAGTCAGCATACTTTTGTTCACCATGTTACCAACTATAACCATCGGTTATACATAAAAGCTACTTGTACTAGTTTTAATGTGGTGTATCTGGCCACTTGCCAGTCATGTTGTAGTTTCTATGTAGGTAAAATGGTGAGAAAGCTGAAAGAGAGAATTAGAGAACATGCGCAGGCCATCAGAAACAAAGATTTGAAGAATGCCCTAGCACATCATGTATATAAAGAAGGGGACTCACATGTCTTTAAGTTTAAGGTACTGGACCAGGTGAAACAAAGTGTTAGGTTGGAGGACCTTAATAATGTCTTAGAACAGAGAGAAACAAAGTGGATAGTGAGACTACAGGGTGATGCATATCCAGGGTTGAATGGGTACGTCCCTTTAAAGCCCATTTTGAAAGGGTGGAAGCTGTTTAAATGAATTAATTGAAATTGTTTTGTCATAGGCTGTTTTGTGAAATGTTATAATATATGTGGATTGTTTTATTGTGATTTACTATGGTCTGAAGAAGTGCTCTTAGTAGCATGAAAGCACTAACCTTTTAATAAAAAGTTTTTTTATGTTTTATCTTCCCGCTGCCATGGTGGTTTTGTGGATTCTACTAGATTTTGTTGATACATTTTATTGTTTCTACGATACCATCTTTCACAGTGGAATACTTCTTTTGTGTTATATCACAATATTATTTAGTTAAAGTGGAAGATATTTGACATGGAGTTTTAGGACTCTGCCCACTAACCTCTAAAAGGTCAAACTGATAGCATGTAGCCAAGAAGGAAGTTCTGCATACTGAAATAAATTCTCTGGTATTCAAAAGGCTGTCTTTCCCCATACTCAGTTTTTAAAGGAATTTCCCAGGATCCTTTTGTTAGATCTAATGTACTGAAAAACCTTGCTTTATCAAACTTTTCTTTCAATCAACCATTGTCACTGAATAGTTATCAGCTTTTAAAATGGTTTTCAGGTTCCTGAAATCATTACCCAACCTGCTTGCTCAGTCAGCCTCCAGGACTAACACTCTGGGTTTGCTTGACTCTGTTACGTCCACCTCCATCATTTTCTGCTTCTTCTTGCACAGACTTTTTCTGTGACTCTGGTATTCTGTAAAGTTTTAACTTAACCTTTTCTGCTGTAATGGCACTTGTTGAATTGGGTTTGATGTTCATCGTGCATACAGCTGCAGTCATAACAGATGGGTTCTCCTGCTGTCAGGCGGGTCCTCGGTCGGCCGAATTCCAAAGTCTAGGTCCGGCGTCGGTTGTCGTCGCCTCTTCCCTGTCGTCAGTGCGACAGGGGTATAAAAGAACCAGCCGACGCCATTTTCTTCAGTCTTTTTTGCCGCGTGGTGCCCGAAGCAGAAGCAGTTCGCAAGTGCCGGTCGGCCAGCTCTTGAGATTACAAAAAATTTGGAACCGAAGTCTTGTTAAAAGCTAAGTACCCCGTTGGGGAAACTTTTTCTTGCCTCAGACCGATGTCAGACAAAGTTAATAATTGTATTTCTTGTGGGAAGCAAATACCGCATAAGGATTTCCATTCCCTCTGTATACCTTGTTTAGGCCCAGACCACGACGTCTCGGTCTGTCGCTTTTGTGCTACATTCAACAAACGCACTATTAAGCGTCGGGCGGAGTTCGCCCAGCATTATTTTGGGAAAGCATTTAACTATACTATGTCGTCGGATACTCCGACTCCGGTTTTGTCTAAAAAACGCAAAGACAAGGACCGACACTCAAGGACCGCGGCCTCTACCGACACCACGCCAAAGCCGACTACACGTGGTCCGGTTCTCAGCGAGGCACCTACGCAGCCCCTGATTACCAACGACACATCTTTGGCTGTGTCTCCTGTACCCGAGGTCGCAGGCTCCTCAGCCCACACCCTGACTACAGATACCGAAGCCACGCTTGGCATTGAAACACAGAATGTGGACAGGTCCACCTCCACTCAAGGTGTCTTCAGACCTTCCTCTTCTTTCTCCATCAAGGCTTTCACCAAGTCTAAAGCTACCATGCACCCTAAGAGACCAGCTACACAGGGCCCATCTCCAGGTCCCATGCCTAAGAGACAGATGCTTAAAATGGCTGAGGATTTAATTACTCTAATCAGAGGTTCTCAGCCACCTCCGGACAAAAGACCCAGAGTGGAGGAAGATTCCCCCTCTTCTGATCAGGGCTCCATTATTTCAGAGCACTCTGATTATCAGGAACAGTCTTACTCTCCTTTTGAAGACTCTGATGCAGAGGAATCTATTCCTTCTGTATCCCCCCCTGAGGATTACTCATTTGGTGAAACTCTGCATACCTTAAGGGAACACTTCCACTGGGAAGGCCAGGATTATTCCGATTCCAAGAAAAGGCTCAGGGAATTTCTTTTGTTACCCCAGCACAGGCCTATGGCTATACCTCCTGTCCTGGACATCCTAGATGATGTTTACTCGGAGGCCTGCCTTAACCCGGACTCTCTCCCTCCAGCTCCAGTTAAGCCTGACAGGTACTACAGGGTTCCTGATTCACACCAATTTCTATACAAAAGCCATGCTGCTGATCTGGAAACCATCTCACAGGGGCCCAAGGGAGTTAAGGCCTCCATTGCCAAAAACCCATTGCCTTCCGAGAGAGATTCCAGATCCTTAGAAAGGTGGGGGAAAAAGGTATATACCTCGGCTACCTTATCCATGAGGGCCTTAAACTGTCAGTTTCATATGCTAAAATACCAACAGTTTCTGTTATCTCAATTGAAAAGTAAAATGTCACAACCTGAACAACCAGACATGAAGGAGTTGCAGGATTTGATGCATAGTGCAGAACAAGTGGGTAAACATACCTTACAATGTGGTTTTGATGCTCTAGAGGCCTCATGTAGAGCTGCTGTTACAGGCTCAGTCATACATAGGCATGCCTGGCTCAAGGAACAAGCCTTGCCTGATCATGTCAAAGCTAAATTATTAGACGCCCCTCTTCAAAAGGATGTACTATTTGGGGCAAATGCTGAGGAAGTATTACGGAAAATGGAGGAAAAGGCTAAATCAATGCAAACTGTGAAAGAATTTCTGCAGGTTCAACCCCCACGTTTTAGCAGAAATTGGCCTTCCAAAAACTGGTCCTTTCCTGCCACAGACAGACCCCAAAGAGGCAGATACAGGCGCCCGAGGGGCAGAGGACAAACACAAGGCTCGTACAGAGGCAGACAATGGCAAGCTCCTACACAAAGAGGTGGTGAGGACAACTCGCAATCTTTCAGAAAGCAAAACCGATGACTTTCCCCTTTGCATGCCAACCAGGTCTCAAATGGCAGCTCCCTTAGGAGGAAAGCTGGCACTATTCTCAAAAAATTGGCATATTGTCACAAAGGACAAATGGATTCTGAACATTATAAACAGAGGCTACAAATTCCATTTTCATACCCTTCCAAAAATGAAAGGCATGCCAAACCTGCCACACAACCAAAGGGCAGAGGCACAAAAGCAAATTTCAGATCTTATAAACATGAAAGCAATTCAAGAGGTACCTACGCACGAACAAGGTCAAGGATTTTATTCCAGGCTATTTCTGGTGCCAAGGAAGGGCAAAGATTGGAGACCTATTTTGGATCTTTCCATCCTAAACACATTCCTACTCGTACCAAAATTCAAGATGCTCACTCTACAGCAACTTCTTCCCATGCTGGGCAAGGAGTCTTGGCTGGTAACATTGGACCTCAAGGAGGCATACCTGCATGTCCCAATCAGACAAAATTGCAGAAGATACCTCAGATTTCTTGCAGGTTCAACACATTATCAATTCTCTACATTGCCCTTTGGTTTATCTACTGCACCCAGAGTATTCACGAAATGCCTGGCATCAGTAATTGCCTACTGCAGGCTTCAAGGGATACAAATATACCATTATTTGGACGACTGCCTGATCCAAGCGGACAGCAAGCACATTCTTCTGAAACATCTGGCTTATGTAATAATGTTATTAAACTCTCTAGGATACACAGTCAACAAAGAGAAATCAAGACTAATACCCTCTCGGAAGATAATTTTCCTGGGTGCCAATTTGGACACAAACACCCAGACGGCCTACCTCATGCCAGAGAAGCAGGGGCAACTAATTCAATATTTCAGAACACTGGCAAATTGCACCAGGCTGACTGCAAGGAAAATCCTGCAGGCTCTGGGATTCATGGCATCTTGCATCTTACTAATCCCATGTGCAAAGCTGCATATGAGAAAACTACAATGGTACCTAAAAAATATGGTCTCAACACAGCCACAGTTTGGAAACAATGATACCACTAATTCCATGTCTGCAAAAGGAATTTCTGTGGTGGGCTCAAGCATGCCAAACAAACACAGGTCTTCCATTCAGCAGGCCTCAAGCAGATCAAGTCATCACAACAGACGCCTCGGACTACGCCTGGGGGGCGCACATGACAGACCGGTGCATTCAGGGCAAATGGACCCAAAAAGAAAAGCACCTTCACATCAATTAAAAAGAAATGCTAGCAGTGATAAATGCTATTACAGCCTTCAAGGACCTTCTACAACCAGGTCAGCTATTGATAAGAACAGACAACACCACTGTTATGTGGTACATAAACAAGCAGGGAGGAACACATTCTTATCCCCTATGCAGACTGGCCATGTCACTTTGGAACATGGCCATGGACTTACAAATGGAACTACAAGCACAGTACTTGCCAGGCAAGGAAAACACGCTGGCAGACAACCTAAGCAGGAACATGACAGATCCACACGAATGGAAGTTGCATCCAAAAGTTTTTACAGAAATAATCCAAGAATGGGGAAGGCCAGACATAGATCTCTTTGCCTCCCACAAAAATCATCAATTGACAAAATTCTGCTCAAGGATCTTCCATCCAAAGGCCTGGAGAGTGGACGCTCTCTCTTTCAGTTGGACATCAATGACAGTTTATGCCTTCCCACCTCTTCCTCTGCTGCCCAAAATCCTATTGAAGACCAGAGCAGACAGATGATCCTCATTTCTCCGGACTGGCCAAGGCAACACTGGTACCCACTACTAAGGAGTCTGACGCATTCCCCACCATGGACCCTGCCTCTAATCCCTCTTCTTCTGACTCAGCACAGCTTCAAAACTCTTCACAGTCAGCTGAAGACACTCAATCTAGCCGCATGGAAGATTCCTTAGCATCACAGCAGGCCCTGCTCTCCAAGGAGGTGCAGGATGTCATTTTGGAAGCCAGAAGGCCATCAACTAGAAAAGCTTACTCTGCAAAATGGAAACGTTTTTGTGTTTGGAATGAGGAAAAAGGGCCATTGCCCTGGAAAACTGAATTTACCTCAAATACTACAATATTTGGCCGAGCTGCTAAGCAGTGGACTTTCGTTCTCCTCCATCAAAATCCATGCCTCAGCCATTTCTGCAGAATACAACACTGATCCACCTTTATTCTCTCACCCTCTATTAAGACAGTTCCTCAGAGGGGCTAAGAATTTAAGACCTACAAGAAAACAACCAATACCTGCTTGGGATCTTAATTTCATTCTGGAAAAACTGACTTTGCCCCCTTTTGAACCAGCTGCCTCATCAGATTTACAATATTTGTCCTGGAAAACAGCTTTCCTTCTGGCTATCACTTCAGCTCGTAGAGTTTCAGAACTACAGGCTCTTATGGCTGTCCAGCCTTTCATCATCTTCCATCAGGACAGAGTTTCATTACGTACCAACCCGTCCTTTATGCCTAAAGTGGTATCCAGGGTAGCTTTAAATCAGGCCATACATTTACCTACTTTTTATCCTAATCCTCAAAACAAAGGGGAGACATTACTGCATTCCTTGGACATCCACAGACAACTGCATTATTATTTGGACAGAACAAAGCCTTTCAGAAAATCAGAACAGCTTTTTTGTGGCCTATGCGGTAGGAGCTCAAGGAAAGTCAATATCCAAACAGACAATCTCGAAATGGATAGCCCACTGCATACGCTTTTGCTATTCCTTTCATGGCAAAACTGTACCTACAGGCATTAGAACTCATTCCACCAGGGCCACAGCCACCTCTGCAGCCTTCCTCAGAGGAGTTCCTACCAAGGATATTTTAGAAGCAGCCACTTGGAGTTCTGTGCATACCTTCTCTAAGCACTACAACCTACCATTATACTCCAAGTCTAGAGTAGGCTTTGCCACTGCAGTCTTGCAGGGCATTTTGGCTCCTCCTAGCTCCACCTAGTGCCTACCACCCCTTTCTTAGCTTTGGGATTCTACCCATCTGTTATGACTGCAGCTGTATGCACGATGAACATAGTACAGTTTTGTACCTACCATAAATGTAGATGTTCGAGTGCTAATACAGCTGCAGTCCAGGTTTCCCTCCCACCTTCCCCTCTAGGGGTATTCTTTTATGGTGTATTTGCTTGCAACTACTGTTTTTTGATTATATTGCATTGCATTATTACATTATTTTATGTATTGCCTTCCTTCTGGGGGCACCTGACATCTGGGGCAAGAAAGACTGAAGAAAATGGCGTTGGCTGGTTCTTTTATACCCCTGTCGCACTGACGACAGGGAAGAGGCGATGACAACCGACGTCGGACCTAGACTTTGGAATTCGGCCGACCGAGGACCCGCCTGACGGCAGGAGAACCCATCTGTTATGACTGCAGCTGTATTAGCACTCGAACATCTACATTTATGGTAGGTACAAAACTGTACTTTCTGCCAGGTAGTTCTGAAAATAATTATTTTATTTCTCAGCAGAAACTCCTTTATTTCAAGTTTGAGTGACGTAGATAGCATGTCATCTAGATGAACTCATTGTACAATCTCAGAACAGCTGAACCAGTAGAAAACCAATGAAAATGTCAAGTAAGCAGGATGACTGCATTTGAAGCAGCTCTGTAATGCTTCTTGCATGAGCTGGTTTTAAAAATATGCCAGCTCATTGTCTGAGATAATGGAAATACTAGTATGGGTTTTCCTAGCTTAGAAAGAGTGAGAAGGAACTCGAACATTAATATCTCACTGAGAAGTGAAGAGTATTAATACACAAATACCTCAGAAGAATTTGAATATAACAAGCTGGTTAAAGTAATAGAATCCATTCTGAAGTGTTTAAAATATAAAAATATATTTATATATATGAAAAACAAAGATATTATCATACTGCCTCTCAGATCTGACTTAGAAATGGAAGACATTCAAGTATCAATTCTGCAGACAAGACTTGTGGCATTTTTATGCAGTTAGTTAACGAACATTTACCTTAAAAGACAGTCTTATTATAATTAACTGACAAGTGACAAGTATATCTGCTTCTTCCTATACTCTTTTTTGCCATTTTGATGCTTTGAGAGAACCTACCTTCTGAGACCCATATGCAACCCAGAAAGGAGTCTGAATCTGTACATGATTTATAAAAGTCAAATACTCAAAGGGACAAACCAGTTGAAGGGATTATATAATGAGGACAAGAGCTCTGCTTGACTGCAATCATCCAAAAAGAAATTACTTCACAAATGTACTTCAACTTGTTCCTCTCCAATGCATGCAAAAGCAATATCAACGACCTCCAACTGCAACCCTGTAACTATAATATCCCTTGCCTTCACTCACAACCTATCACCCCTCCCAAATCCCAAAATAACCACTTACAGACTGTGTACACTTATAAAGTTTGAATGTGATAATCTGAAAGAAATAATGGCTATACTATATATCAGCTTATTGCTGTCACACGCACATGCACTGTCCTTTACTAACAAGACATATTGATGATGGCTTCACTGTGCTCATGTAAATCCTTCACATAGACTGACTCCTCTCTCCCAAAGATAAGCATATGATGTTTAATTATGGTCAGTCAGAAGAAATAAAGGTCATAATAATGTATTTCAGTCTGTTCGTCTTAATACAGGCAAGACATGTCAAAGATCATTTAATTTGCAGTCAAGTAATTATTTTTTTGTTTTTACATACAAGGCTTCCTCATAATCCCTGCAATAACTACTGTCTGATTATGTATAGCTTGTTTTTCTCACTGAAACACTGTATCTCCTTGACAAACTGTTTTTTTACTGTTTAGCTATGAATAATGAAATGTTACTTGCTTTCATGCCATTTTACATTCCCACCTCTCACCTCTGAAATAACCATTTTCTGACTGAGTGTACCTCACTGTTGACAGTGATCACATCACCTGCCAGTGGCAGCATTTGCTGCTAATTACTAAAGCCTCTCTTCACTTCCAAGTTAATGAAAAAATGTTATTCCTGTAAGCATTGATCACTGCCACATTACTCACAGATTTATCTGGCATCTAGCCATTAGTTGTTTAATTATATATACTGTTCCTAGTTTTGAGTCATCTGTTAACTAAGACAAAACTGTTTCTGAAGACTGGAGCTTCTGCTCCTTCTGATTTAGTGATCCATAACAACACTGTTCAAGTTCAACCTCAGCCTCCATACAGGGTTTGTACCAAGTGAATGGAGAACAACTACAACTATTCCCCTTTATCAGAAGGACCTTCCATGGACCCAGCCAATTACAAACCCAAAAGTCTTACAGGACTCATATGCAAAGCCATGGAAAGACTTCTTATGAATCTAATCATTAAGGACATAGTGAACCTTCAAACACTGGAACCATCTCAGTTTGGATTTGTCAATGGCAGGTCATGCTTACTTAACCTGGTGGATTTCTTTGAAAATGTTACCAAAGCAATGGATGAAGGTAAAATGGTGAACACCACATACCTCAACCTGACCAAGGATTTTGACACAATCCTCCACTTGCTTATAGTAAAAAAGCTAAATAAACTGGGGAATAAACCCATATATTACCCCCTGGATTGCCAACTGGTTCACAGATAGGACACAGGAGATCAAAATAGTGGAAGCTACCTCTACAAAGAGTCCAGTCACCAGTGGACCCCCTCAGAGCTCAGTGCTTGGACCTCTCATGTTTGATATCTACTACTCTGAAGTAAAAGTCAATACCAAAGGGCTCTGTCTGACTAGGATAGCAGATGACTCAAACCTAGGAACAGTTATTGAATCCTCAGATGACTAACCATCCTGTAGGAAGGTTTTCCCCAAACAAGTAAAATATTATGGACTGAAATGAAATGCCATAAAATGCATCATTGTATTTTTTTTTAATTACCCACCCCAGGGAACTGCTGCATTGACAACACATCACTGAGAGTTGACCAAATTGTTCAGGATTTTGGAACTTATGTGGGCAGTGACCTAAATTTCACTCAACATGTGCCCACTGCCATAAAAAGTCCTTCTATATTGTGCAGCTTATAAGCAAAGGGATTGCAACTTAATCTAGAATTGTCAATGTCCACCTTACTCAGCCCTAATTAGGCCAGTCATTGAGTATAATACCCCCTTTGGCATGTATCTGTCCAGACACATGCAATAATTGAAATGTCCACAGAGATGCCTTACTAAAATGATACAAGGCCTTGTGTACAATGCCTCCTTTGGCATGTATCTGTCCAGACACATGAAACAACTGGAATTTGCCACATAGGCCTTCTCAAAGCCCTGTCACTATACTTAGTATCCTACAGATTGATAAAAGGTGACCTGTGTCTGGCATACAAGGTATCCTCTGAGCCAGGGCCTACTGCACATCAGCAAGTTAAATGGCATCAGAAATACTCTGTCTAGGATTGAAACCTCTTCTGCAACATTGACAGAACAGTTTGGAGGGACAGGTATATCTCCCAGTGGATATCGCTGCTCTAGAACAAACTCCCCATTTATGTAAAACTAAGCTCATCACTGCCCATATTCCACTGCAACTTGGATCTATGGATGGGTAATAGAAAATTTACCCCATTACTCCCACCTGTATTACTAAAGGGCATGCATGGGTACCTTCAAATTATCTATGGTATGATCCCATTTATACTCACTAAAGGTAATATATAATTATCAACCACTGGATGGGTAAGGCCAATTAAACAGCAAATGGGATAGGGGAATTCACGTACCAAAAGATAAATTGGCTATGAGGATTGGATGGGAGATAGGAAAATGATTGGATGGGAGATAGGAAATTCACCCTGGGGATCACTTCTGTGGCTCTGCTCGACAGTGGCACAGGAAAATAATTTTCTTGAGTGGCGAAAGCCAGGGTACCTTTGGCTAGGCTTATATAGGCCTTAGGGCCAATAGCCTAGTAGCTACCTACCTACCTAAGTGGATGGAACTTCTTATAAACATTAACAAATTACTTAATGCTTATAAGAGGTCTCATTCAACCTATCTTTAGAACACTTTTAAGCACACTTGTAAAGAGCTTAAAGGAACCATTAGGAAAGACTAAAGCCAAAAAATAACTGTAAATCTTTCTTTAACATTGTCAGGAAGTTAAGAACTAATACTTATCAATGTTTGGAGCTAGTCCAAAATAATCCTGCACACTCTGACCCAAAGGAAACAGCTAATATCCTAGCTGATAGATTTAGTGCATATTTCACTCCAACTACAGTTATAGCTACTCTAGAGGTTTCATAATTCTAGCCACCCCTTTTAATTACTATGCAACACGTTTTCTTAGCCCTCTCAAAATCTGAGAACACCTCATTCATGGATCCTGATAATATACCAGGTTGACTGATTATCAGTGTTAAATGTGACCTATCTGAACTGCTACTTAACCTCTTTAATCTAAGCGTTTTCACTAGTCACAAAGCTATTGCAATGCCATTACACAAGGGTTGTCCAACCATGGTTCCTGGTATCTATAGACCTATTAGCCTCACTAACCTCATATATAAAGCTATAGAGCATATTATCTCAGATCTTATTAATCTGGACATTGAAAATCTCTTAACCTTGGACCCTTACCAATTTGTTTTTTTTTCAAGGGAAGGTCCTATGTCTTTTACTTCATTAATTTCATGAAAAAGTAACCAAAACAGTAGATAGTAGTCATGCAGTACATAGAGCATATCTGAACTGGTCCAGGGCCTTTGATAAAATTCCCATGTAGGCATTATTGACAGACTTATAAACCTGAATATAAATCCTTATGTTTTATGATGAATATCTAACTGGGTGTCTGACAGAACACACTTGTTTAGAGATGCAGGTGCCACTTTTGAAAGCAAAAAAGTTACCATTGTGGTATTCTGCAGGGCTCAGTGTTGAGCCCTCTCCTATTTGTTACTTATTTCTCTGACCTTCAGACCAACACTCCTTACCTATGGTCATCTATGTTTGCAGATGATTGTAAGTTGGGTGTTGTTATTTGATCTTTCATGACACAGTTGTTCCAAAATAGGTTAGACTATGTTAATAATCACTTCAAAGACAATGGCCTCAAATTAAATGTCAAAATATGCAGCATAAAAATGTAGCATAGTTCATTTTGGTAAACAAAACATTGTTACATTATCGGTGACACATCCCTCCAATCAGACACAGTCCTAAGGGATCTGGGCACTCTTGTTGATAATTCCTTATCATTTAACCATCATGTCCTTACAGTAGTTCAAAAAGCCTTCTATCTAGCTCATCTGATTTCCAAAAGTATCTCCATTAGATCTAATGAAGTCTTAATTCACCGTTACTAATCTCTCATCATACCTGTTATTGAATATAGTGCAAGCCTTTGCATATATTTATCTAAACATATCACTCAGCTTGAGAGACCTCAGAGATTCATCATTAAAAAGATCAGTGACCTCAAAAATCTTATATTAGGACAGACTGACTCCTCCGTGTAGATCTGTGTCTAGCCTTTATAGCTATGGAAGATCCAACCCTCTCTGACCTCCTATATCTTCACAGAATAAATGGTACCTCAAATACATGGTTAAAGTAGCTAAACCTTTATCAACAGGTAAGTAAGATATGTTGGTGTGAAAGAGTCATGTTCCAATGTATCCCTCTTCTCTGGAATAAACTTCCATTACATGTCAAACACCTTCAAGGTCCATTCCCGTCATGGTATTAAAAAGCCAAAAGAACTAGAGAAATTAAAAAAAAATAAACACAATAAAGTAATTAAGACAAGAAGTGTCACTGACAGAAGATTATAGAAGAGGGAACAGATCAACAAAAATACTTAGAAAGATATATGTCATATAAGCAACGAGCTGTATCAGAACAGACCAGGACCTATCGTACACGGTACTCTATTGCAAATAATAAACTTAAGATATAAACACAGACAGAAAAATTTAGAGGATATGAAAATAAATATAAAGGAAAAGTACAAAATAAGCAATTCATTGATGACCCAGAAAGGTTTTATAGAGAATTGGGAAACAGAGCAAAAGTAATAGAAACATCACAAAAAAAGAAATCATAGAATCATAGGAGGTTACTAGGCTAATAGCCCTGGGGCCCTTACAAGCCTAGCCAAGAGCTTATCCCCAAAAAAGAAACCTCAGTCAGCACCTGTCACCCCTGTCAATAAAGGACAAAGGTGGAACCCCGGGGACAAATTTATGAATTCCCATCCACTCATCAAGACTGCGTTTGAAGAGGGCCAGTGAGGTACTCTGTTTGACATATATGGGAAGTCTATTCCAGAGATGGGACAGCCTCTGGGAGACAAACCTGTCTCTCCAGCAGGTTTTGTTGATGTTGCATATTACATTTAGGCCTATTGAGTGGGTAATGCTCGAGGGGTTAGACTTATGAATATGGAGCATCTCTAGTAGGGCAGGGTCCGATATTGCCTTGTATGATTCCAAGTAGAGTGATAGTGATTTAAGCCTGTCCACATAGGATAGGTGCTGGAGGCCATGGATTCTCTTTATGAGGTATTTCTGTGGCCTTTCCAGTTGGTGCAGTTGTTTGGAGAGGTACATACTAAATGGGGCATTATACTCAATCATGGGTCTAATAAGGGAGGAGTACAGAGAGGTAATAACCTCCCTTTTTCTGGATGCAATCCTTTTACTTATAAGATGAACCAAGTAAAAGGCTTTTCTGACCACAGCTGCCACATGATGGCCGAATGTGAGATTGTTGTCAACCTGAGTACCCAGGTCTCTCACCACAGGTTGTGTGCTTAGGGGTTTGCCGATGATGTGCTAATCAGTATGGGTCATGTTTTTACTGAATGGTATGATAATAAATTTTTTTGCATTTAACTTAAGGCCACTCTGCTGGAATGAAGCCTGTAGTTAGGCTATGGTTGAATAGCGTGCTCAATGACGAAGCTACTTCTTGCTGGAGATGGTGCAGAATACAGCCTGGGATACTATCAGGTCCCATGGAAGCTGTGTTCTTTGCCTTGGATAGGGCCTTTAACACTTGATCTACAGAGATGAGAGGTATGGAACATGTATCAAGGATGTTGACTGGGCCTTTGGGGGTGATAAGGGGGTAAAGTTTGCACTGAAACTATCAGCCAGCAGGTTGGCTAAGTCAGCAGGGTCAGTGTAAGTGGTGTCATTAAGTACTAGTTCGGAACAAGCTTGGGCTTTGCCATGGAGGTTCCTAACGTAACTGAAGAAGGACTTGTGGTTTCCCTTTGTTTTGGAGGCTAGTGTCACCTCATAATTGGCTTTGGAGGTTTTCACTAGTGAGCTAATTTGTTTGTTGAGGCAGAGGAGGGAGTTTTCTGATCTGGAATTTGTTCCTTTTTACCCTTGGACAACAGTTTCTTCCTTTTGTTGTAAAGCCTGTTGATAGAGGATATCCAGGATATCCACCAGACAGGTTTGTGTTTCATTGAGAAGCAGATTTTTAGTACTGTTGGGTATGGCTGAGTCCATGCAGTTGTACAGGTGCTTGTATACTGCTCTGGCGTACTGTTCAACATAGTTGTCTGCATCATCTGTGGGGGGGGGGTGTAAAGCTGCTGATACCCTCCCTTAGGAGGTTGTAGTCAGCTTTTGAGAAGTTTTTTAGCCTGGTTATGGCTGG
This sequence comes from Protopterus annectens, assembly GCF_019279795.1. Lineage (NCBI taxonomy): Eukaryota > Metazoa > Chordata > Ceratodontiformes > Protopteridae > Protopterus > Protopterus annectens. The sequence goes on from NC_056729.1 coordinate 1,325,930,221, forward strand.
GGAGGGGTTGGGTGTAATAAAAACTTCGAATGAGACAGACCAATGGTCTGATCTCACCAGGGAAGAACATATGATGGGAGTGGTGCAGTGGTCTCCCATGTTGGTGAGAACCAAATAGGTACATTTTGTAGAAATATCTACAAAGACCCTGAAGAACATAAAAAAGATGCTGAATGAACAGAAGAAGTAAAAGAAACAGCAAGAAGTAAAAATGTACAGGATAAGAAATAGGACCAATAACTTGCCTTTAGATGATGTATAAATTGTATACTGGAGCTGATGCTGACAGAATTTATAGTTATTTAGAATAAAACTCAATCATGGCAATAGAACAAAAGGATGAGAAAAGAAAGTCATATGGAACAAAGGGTCATGTGTTGTTAAATAACGTCATAATGGAAAATTGTAAAAGGGGGAAGAATCTAGATCTGGCATGGACAGATTACAAAACATCTGACAACATCCCACATTCATGGATAAAGGAGTGGTTATAGATGTATAAGATACACTCCACATTAATGAATTACATTACAGTGACCATGAAACAGTGGCAAACCTCTTTGCAGCTAAGCCATGATAAAGGACAAATTATTATCCCAGGAATATAAGTTCAAAGGAGATATTCCAGGGTGACTCTTTGTATCTGCTGCTCTTTTGTCTAGCCATTAACCCATTAAGCTGTCTACTTAGCAGATTAGGTCATGGTTACAATTTGACTCCCAGAAAAAAAAACAAAGTGCAAAGAATTATCATATTTTTGTGAATGATTTAAAACTGTATAGTTCATCACCTGAGGAGCTGAAAGCACAACTGCAAATGGTCAAAACTTTCTCAGATGATATAAGAATGTCATTTGGTCTTGATAAATGTGCAAAAGCAACATTTAAAGCAAGAAAGCTGCAGCACCAAGAATATATCAATTTGGGACAGGAATGTGATATAAAGGAACTTGAGCAGGAGGGAGTGTATACATATCTGGGAATTGATGAAGGATTGATAGTAAAACATGAACAAATGTGAACAAAACTCAGTAAGGAATATTTTAGAAGACTAAAATTAATACTGAAAACAGCTCTGACATCTGGGAACAAAGTCCAAGCTATAAACCTATTTGTTCTTGCTGTTCTAACTTACTGTTATGGGATGATTGACTGGCCCCAAAAGATATTGAATCAGTTGGACAGGAAAACAAGAAAAATATTTTATGCTTTTCAAATTTTATATAAATATCAGTGTATACCACAATTATATATTCCTCATTCTGAGGGAGGTATAGGCCTCCTCAAAACTGATTACATGTATAGATTTGTAATCCCCCCACCCCACCCCCCGCAAAGGTAACCACCATGAAAAACTTCTCCAAAGTTAACTTTGGGCTCCTAAAAACAGAGGTGGCTAACTTCACGGCACCCATGCAAATGGAGAATAGTTGGCTGACTGCCGAATCATACACCAATGCACTGTACGAACACGTACACAAATGCATGGATCTCGCCATACCCAATAAAACCAAGACGCTCTCCTCCAAAAAAAGGAAGCCAATCTGGTCGTTCCCTGCCATAAATAAATTCTACAACAGAAGGAGGAAACTGATGCAGAATAAGGTGAAGTCCCAAGACTGGAAAAATTCCCTTATCAGCCTCAACAAAAGTTGAGATCCTTCATCAAATCCTCTAAAGCTAGCTATGAAAACAGAATTGCAGCAGATAGTAAAGACAACCACAAGGCCTTCCATAGTTATGTAAAGAATCTCCACGGCAATACCCAGATTTGCTCTGAGCTACTGCACAATGGTACCTCCTATACCGAGTCAACAGATATTGCCAGTATACTGGCCGACAGTTTCAGCGTCAACTTTACCCCCCCCAAAGGACCAATCACAATACCAGTAGATTGCCAGGCACCCAGTATTACTGCTGCACAGGTTAAAACAGCACTGTCCAAGGCCAATAATACAGCTTCTATGGGACCTGACAATATCTCTGGCTGTGTTCTACATGAACTACAGAGTGAACTGGCACCTCACCTGTGCACCCTGTTCAATCACAGCCTCACCAGTTTGTTTTTGTGAAGGGTAGATCATGCCTGCTCAACTTGGTTGACTTCTTTGAGTTAGTCACCAGAGCTGTGGATGAAGGCAAGGTGGTTCATACAGCTTACCTTGATCTGGCCAAGGCTTTTGATAACATTCCCCACTCAGGAATCATAGAAAAACTCACTAAGCTAGGCATCAACCTTATATCACTAGGTGGGTTGCAAACTGGCTCACAGATAGAACCCACAGTGTGAAAGCTGAATCAAAGTCAGACTGCCAACAAGTCACAAGTGGAGTCCCACAGGTTCGGTCCTGGGTCCTCTCCTGTTTGGTATCTACTTCTCTGAAGTCCAGGCCAACACGAAGGGGTCTGGCTGACAAAGTTTGCAGATGATTGGACGTTGGGAGCTATTATTTACTCCCCAAGTGATGTTGACATCCTACAGAATCACCTCACTGAGACCAACGACTGGTGTCAGAACCATGGCCTTAAATTCAATGCCAAAAAATGTGTTGTCATTCCCTTTGGGAAAAACCCGGTTCCCATGAATTACCACATCGATGGTAGTCCACTGAACACAGAAGGCGTTATAAGAAATATGGGAACACAGGTTGACAACAACCTCTTTTTTGATCACCACATTGCCACTGAGGTCAGAAAGTCCTTCTATGTGGCACATCTGATTACTAAGAGTTCTGCATCCAGGAAGAAAGAGGTCATTGTCTCCCTCTATTCTTCCCTCATTAGGCCAATCATCGAGTACAATGCTCCATTTGGCATGTACCTCACTAGACACCTGCAACAACTGGAGAGAGGCCGCAAAAGTACTTCACAAAGAGGATCCTAGGCCTTAAACACTTGTCGTATATGGACAGACTCAAAAAGCTCCAACTATTCTCTGTCTCATATCGCCTACTTAGAGGCGATCTCTGCTTGACTTACAAAGCCATGTCTGACCCAGCTCTGTTAGAAATGCTACGTCTAAAGAAATCCCAATCCCTCTGCACCACATGCTCCAAAGACCTCAACCTCATTACCACAATCAACAGAACGTACTGGAGGGACAGGTTCATAACCCAGAGACTACCCATGTTATGGAATAGACTTCCCATACATGTCAAGCAGAGCACCTCGATGACCCTCTTCAAGAGAAATCTTGATGAGTGGATGGGAAACAGAAAATTCACCCTGGGGATAACTCCAGTGGCTCTACTCAACAGAGGCACTGGGAACTAAGGTTGGGTAGCACTATGCCAGGGTAATCCTATGGCTGGGCTTGTAAAGGTTTAGCCTAGTACATACCTATGAACCTATGACTACATACATGTCTGCTAACTTCTCCAGATCCAAGCACAGTGAAAGTTTTAAAACATGAGGAGAACAAGTGTAAAATGACTTTCAGTTTGGCAGAATTATATCAGTATCAAGTGGGAATGGAAATCAAACCAGTGGTAGACAAAAAACAGGCAGCAACTGAATGTGGCAAAAAAAAATAACTACAACAAAAAAATATATAAGGATAAGATGAGAAGGCAAAAAAGTGGAAAGACATAAATATAGTCGCAGCTATAGAAAACTCCTGAAAAAACTCATGTCAATCAAGATCTAATGCATGAATAGTTAAGGAGAGGTGAATTTAAACCAGAAGATGAAAGGTTAATATTGATGTCCCAGAATAGTGGACTATGTACACATTGGTTTAAAAAGTCTATTGAACAAGTGGGAGAAACAGACAAATGCAGGTTCTGTAAATCAGAACTGGAAACAGTCATGCATCTTGTTGCTAGGTATGATACAGTAATGGCAGTGAGCCTGTATACTGAAAGGCCTAATACCATAGCAAGACTGTTGCATTGTGATTGTGCAAACACTACAATATTGAAGTATATGAAAAACATAGGACACATAAGCCACAAAGCATTATAGAGAATGATGAAGGTTATATCACATGGGATAACCCATTACCAACAGTACCAAAAAAAAAATAGATGCGAGAAAACCTGATATAGTAGTCCATTAAAATAAGACAAAAGTAGCATTAATTACTAAAATTGCTACACCCAGTGATTACAGTTTCTTACATACAGAGAAACACAAAGTAATAAAATGCTAAGATTTGCAGACAGAAACTAGGGCAACATGGAAGAAAAATACCCAGACAATTCAATAGTAGTAGGAGCAATGGGTCTCATAAAAAATAATTTACAATCCTATTCAGATATGTTACCAGTACAAATAACTTTGTATGAAATGCAGAAGGAGTCAATTCTGGGCACATCACAGGTGCTATGAAGAGCACTTTACCTAACATCAAAGACTGAAACAATACTAATCTCACAAACTTTAATCATACTTTGACTTAGGAATGTGGTCCATTTCCCTCATGGTATTAGAAAGCCAAAAGACTTGGACAAATTAAACCAGAATAAATCTAGGTAATTAGATGGGCAGCATTAAATTCTTTCTGGTCTATCTTGTCTTGCCTTAGTTGAGGCTGGAGGGAACATTTAAATGTTTTTTTGGCTAGGCTTTTAATAGTCTGCAGACCTATAGCCTGGTACTTACCTACAAACCTATTAGAGATATCACAGAGAGAGAGGGGGGGGCAGCCAGCACAGACAATGAGGAAAGGTGGGGTAGTGGAATTGGAAGAGGAGGAGGGTGACACATAGCACCAGTAGGGACATGGGGCAGGAAAAGAAGGCAGTGGGACAAGTGTCTTGAGAGAGAGAGAGAGAGAGAGATTTTATATATATATATATATATATATATATATATATATATATATATATATTTATATTTATTTATTGTGATCGAAGGCTCAATAATTGGGGAGATAAGAGACTGCCATGGGAAATAAGGCAGACCAAATTATAGGGGAAATGGATCTCAGGCCTCAGATGTAGTATGACTTTAGAGTAAGTGACAAAGTTATTTACCAAGGGACAGTGGTAGACACTTGTCACGATGCATGCAAACACTATATTCAACTGTGTGTAGGACAGGTGGAGAAGATGTGAGGGAGAAGGTAGGAATAGAGATGCAGCAGAGTGCTGAATACACTTAAAGGGCAGACAGCACAGACTGTGTAGGCTGCCATGAAGCAAATGTAATATAATATAATATAAAAACTTATTGATTTATATTTTGTTCTGGAAATGATACAGAGATTTTTTTATAAAATAATTAAAAATGTCCACGTTGGTATTTATAAGGCCGGTCCATGCATATGTTATTTACATATGTGCATTTGTCAAGGCAATATGGTCATCCAACAGACTTGCATGTGGGAAGAATCATTGTTAGAAAATGAGCAAGTCAATATTATGGATGTGTTGGGCCGCGCTTCATGCTTGCCTTAAATATTTCCACAAGTATATGGATCAATGGTTCAGCAGTTATCATTGCTGCCTCCTTTCACTTTTTGTCTCATAAGACATACCCTAATCAATGTAGATAATTCATGTAACACACTCTAGACCAAGCTATTTCATAAATAAATATATATGCATAATCATATCACAGATATTAAATTATCACTGAGGTGCATGCAGAGATGTGGACCAATGGAGCTGTGTGGAGAAACACCCACACCTCTACAGATGGGTAGAAGCCATGCTATCTTCTAATAAATAAAGGGCTAGTAAGAGCAAGAGAGAAATGAGCCATTGCTGGAGACAAAGGTTTGTCACTCTTGAAGAGAAGGCAGCCACTGTTAGAGAGAGAAGATGATGTCTTAGAACCTAGAGCCTGAGTTGAAAGAAGTGTTCAGACTGAAACAGAAGCTCACTGGAATGTAGTGGAATTTTGATACAATAGGGGTAAGTTTCTGTTTTGTTTTATGACCCAGGTTTTCACAGGCAGACTGAGCTTGAGTGTACAAACTTTTTTGGACTGTACTAAGCTTGAAATACTGATGTATTCAATGCTTGTTTTGAGATATTAAAGTAAAGCTGAATGTTTACTTGAAAACAGCAGTGTCCAGTTTATTTTACTGAAGTTGGTACAATGTGTTAAATATAGAGCTTTCTCTCTTTGGGAAAAATGGGCCAGAAAATTCTGTGGCGTTCAATTTAAAATGGTGAATGATGTATTCCCTTTATGTTAATAATTTCCCCAACATACTGCACTAGTGATTTGTAGAATGTAAAGTGGATTCATATCAATACAGCCACACTGCTCCCCCCTGCCAAAAAAAAAAATCTAAAAATGCTTCACTGAAAGCACATTTGGTGAAACTCAGAGTAAATCGTTTCTATAGGACGGCAAGCCCATTGCATCTCCCCCCCTTGTGGATGGGCAACCTCAACAACCCCAAACTTAAATATACCTACTCTGAGGTTGCACAGCAGCATAGAAAAGAGAATTCACCACTATCAGTAGAAGCACCTTCACTGAAACATTTTCACTGAAACAGCAGTCACCTAAACTGCTGCAGACAGTCTGACATGCTCCTGGCAAAGACTGTTAAAATACAGTAAAAGGAAACATTGTGAGTTAAGCTTCTACCACAACTGCTAGTCCCTATATGTTATCACACCAACCTGTGAGGGGAATAGAGGGACTGGAGGCAGGAGAGAGAGAGAGAGGGAGAAGTGAGTGTGTGCTTACTGAGACACTGCTACCATTTTGTTAAAATGCAATTTCTGCTGTTAATAACCCACATGAGAAAGTATTGAAATGCTGCTGAGTTATTGCTGAGTCTAACAAGTTTGAAATATGGTATGAATTGAAATAAGGGAGGAGGGCAACCATTTCAAAGAGATACTGTTGAAATAATTTAAAGGCTTTTTGACAAGTCTAGAAGCAGAGAGCCAGAAGTTGAAGCTAGACAATAAAACTGATTAAGTGAACAATTCTTGTTCCTAGTTTAAAATAACTGCAAAAAAACAGTGGTAGAATGATAAGATCTGCTGAATGTTTTAACAAAGTGTTATGAAACTGCTGAAAATGTTTTATCAAAGAAGTGCATCATAAACTGCTGGAAGGTTGCTTACCAAAACGTGTATAGTAAATGGTTAGAAAGATGATCATGGCGAATATAATAACCTTCTGAAAGAAATAATTTTGTGGGGAAAATGTTCTTGCAGTATGATATATGCACACTAAAGAACCAGGGAAAGAAATTTTTGGAGCAAATAGTGAGGTTTGTAAAACTGGTAAATTCTGAATCTGCAAAAGTAGTTTATTGTATTTTAAATATATAAAAGTAAAACCACTGAGTTGTAAGCTGCATTGTTATTTTAAATTATCCATGACTTGGAGAAAGCTGAAGAAATACTTCAAATGTAAAGAGGTCTTGCTAGTAAGTACAATTTATGGGAAAGCTGACTGCTTAAAGGAAAGAAAATAGTAACTAATATAAAATTATTGCCTTTGATAAAAATAATGACATACTGAGAAAACGATTACACTGTCTTTCTGAGAAAATAAGCCAATAAATTTTGAAATGTGTAAACTAAGGTACATTGAAAAAAGGTACTGTGCTGGATTTCTATGAAAAAATGTCAGACAGTTCTGAAATGTATGGCCTGAAAAATGTGACTCAGCCTATGTTTTAAACTCTAGTCTAGGCAATATGTAAAGTGATAGTAAAGTTGAAAATTCAATGCAATGATTCTTTTGAAAGAGTATAAAAGTTCTGATTCATAGAAATAAAATCATGTAACATTCCTGCATTGTAATGTTTTTTATGTGACATGCAATGAAAGTCTTTTGGGGAAGTTTTATAACATATAAACGAACTCTGTGTATTGGAAAAAAAGGAATGCAAACCAAAATCAGCCTGTTGCAATGAATGAAAAAGTTGGTTGTTGGATAAAAAGCAGATAACTCTGTAGTTTGCAGATATAACTCAACAGATTGATGAAAATATTTAGAGTATGGTATGTTGCAACAGTGAGAAAGAAAAAGGACACTGCTTACTTGAGCCAGACATTTCTTACATTTATGACTAGTCCCATGTTAAAGCAATTGAAGAATCACTGTCTGATACTGCTTTCTGGAGAGACCTGTATTGCTGTATAAGTACACTGCTTGGTAGAAAATGTATTCAGCTGAAGCTCTTTGGGAAATAAAAGCAAAAGGAAAGTACAGCACAGAGTATGGAAAGCATTGCCAAATGTAGGGCATTATACAGCACAGAGTCTTATTACTGAGGCTTTGGTAGCATTTGTAACTATAAAGCACTGAATATTACTACCTACTGTCAGTGTCAGATTGTATGACTTTATACAGCAGCACTGAATCATAGTAGGTGCTGCCTGAATATTAGTATGGAATTGATGGCAAAGTGTATGAAAGACCTTGGTAAAAAGCTGGTCTTCTTGAGCAGTGAATTAGTAGTAAATACTTGGTATACCTACAAGGGCATTTTACCCTGTGCTCATACAGAGATGTGCTGCAGTAATAAAAATGGGTCAACATAGGAGTCGAAATATATCTTGGAAAATAAAGTTCTTGATGGTGGTTTTACTGATGATTTGAAACAAAAAAGGTATGTTCACGTGTGTGTGTGTGTGTGTGTGTGTATGTGTGTGTGTGTGTGTGTGTGTGTGTGTGTGTGTGTATATATACAACAAAATTATTTTACCAAAGCCCCAATGGCATTTTATAAAAGTGAAGGTGGCAATAAAGTGCTCATTTTAAAAATAAAACCCTCTGATGTGGAAATGTTTGTACATTACTGTCTAATAAAAGAAAGAAAGTTGTGTGCAAACCTAATAAAACTGATGGCAAATTACCTGTACTGAAACATGAGAGGGAAAAGAGGAAATAAGAAAAACAATGCTTTTACTGTTGTTATGGAAGCTGAATAGATAGTAAACTCTGCTGAGATAGAGCAATATGGTTTAACAAATGAAAATGGTGCTGGCCAAATGACAAATACTGCTGTGGTATACCAGATCGAGAGTGCTTTGCATCAGAATATCTCTGATAGGCATGAGCACATGGATGTATTACAATAACCAAAGTTGTGAAACAAGGGACTAATCTAGAACAAGTGAACATAAATGGGACACTCTCATGACACTGTATATTTTTGAAAGATGGGGTTAGATCATTAACTGAGACTGTAGATATGCTAAGATTGCCAGGGGGTGCTGTATTTAAAGGGAGAACTAATAGTAAGGGAACAGATGGTTTCTGAGAATGAAAAAAAAATAGTTTTACAAGGTTTTCGGCTGACCTTGACCAAGAAAAGAAATGATAAAAGAAGACAGACAAAGAAATGTTTGACTTCTCCAAAAGACTCCCTGCACTTTACGAACAAGTGGGAACCGTAAAACATACAAGTTCATCTGAAAGTGCTAGGTCAAGTGTCATTAGAAACCAAAAGGAAAAAGAACCAGGTGACCTACAATTGGAATGCAAAAGATAAAAGAAAAAACAATATCAAACGCAAGATAATATTGTATGTGCAGACAATAAGTGAAAAATGTGTCAGGAACTGCAAACCATTAGTAGTGCCCTGTTTGACTTATAAGTAAAGTATCAGAATATGCAAGTTGAGAATGAGTCGTTAAAGGTACAATTCTGAGATTGAATGCACAGTCAGAACTCTACAGAAATGAAATCTGAAAGTGGAAGTGGAAATAAACAGTTGAATCTGACCAGTGAGGAACTCAAAACTGCTATATGCGAGGAAATAGAGAAATGTAATAACTGTAACTTGGCTACATTCAATCAAGAGGTTCATGAGCTGGGAAATGCAAAAAGAGTGGGAACCTTATTAATAGGTATCAGGAAAAAGAGAGTTGTGTTCCAAAAACTACTTATTTTTTAATTTAACACTTGTTGACTGGGAAAGTCCAACTAGGACAGAGCCTATTTTCAGAGGAGGCCCAGGGAGAAACACTCCAGAAAGCAGGTATTTGGAATGTGGGAGAAAACCCACACAAATGTAGGGGGACATGCAGACTCCACACAGAAAGCACCCCAGCTGAGAATTGAAACAGAGAACCTCTAGCTGTGAAGTGGAAACATTAATCATTGCACCACTGCACTACCTAACTAATGAAAAACATGCTATTATTTTTGAGCCAAGCCCTAAATGTACAGATATGAATACTGAAAATAAAGTACAAAGCAGATCTTTAGAGGAAGCAATGAGTAAATTAAAACCATAATTGTCAACCTTTACTTCTCATGCCAAACTGACATGAGGTAGTCATACTGCTGTTACAATCTTGCTCAAGAAAAACAATTCAGTCAGACTGAAGGAATACACTATTAACCTTCCAAAGCTGAAAGAGTTGAATAATGTAGTGAACAATAGAGATATTCAGAGCCTTGAAGTCATAGAAAATACCAATACACTGAAAGTCAGAATAACATTCTTAGTGAGAGCATACAGCAAACAGAATCTGAAGCTGTAGAAACAAACCTATGCCCAACTAGGATAGTACAGAATGTATCACACATACACTATATTTAATATAATCTAGTAATAAAGTGTAAACCAACAGATTTCTCACTTATGTCTCTAATGTAAAAAAAGCTCAGTAAGGGAGTCAGAATTAATGCACCACAAAACCTAAACAGAGGTCAAGCAATGGAAACTGAGAATATTTTAATAGATAAACCATTTGATATAAGAAAGTAGGTAGAAACAAGTGTCACCTCTGCACCATGTGTTGTTTCACTGAAAATGTGAGCTATTGCTCTAGACACTTGTGACAATGTGAAAGAGAATGATGTGAACAGATTAAGTGTCACTGTAGAATGCTTTCTTATTTTCAACAGCCAAGACGTGTCATGGGATTCATGTAATTTTAACAAAACAGAAATTAGTGCAGGTAACAGAGATACACCAAAAATGTAATGTATTCTGCTGACCTGATATTTCAGAGGTACAGGTCAATGGAAGACGAGACTGTGTATGTCCAAAGGCACCTGTGATGCTGTATGTGTTATCAGGTGGTACCTACTAACAGCCTATGTCTTAAGTGCAGTACTACAAGATGAAGAGAGACCCCCTGTGCCACAGAGATTGTTGGTTAGTTGAAGTAGGCTATGTCTCTGCATAGGACTGAGCTGGGGGTATGTGGTATACTGCCACCTAGTGTCCACTGTGAAGTATGTGGAGCTGTAGTGATGGGCAGTGTAAGTAGGAGATCTCATACACTTGCTCAGAGTAGAAGCATGCTTAGGCTCACTCCGCGCCCCACCCTGCCCTCTATTACCACCCGTCCCCAGCATTGCTGAATTTACACTACTGTAGCTATGCCCTCTTTGTTATCTACTCAACCATCTACTCACACATCATAAGAGAGTTTTCTCCTTCTGTAAGCCAATCATCCCTCTCTCTGTATCAAATCCTCCCTACCATAACTAGCTCTAAAATATCCCGCCTATTTGTATCTTTACCACCAAAAAACACATTAATATTTTCTCTACTACCACTGATGCTTGTTTTCTACTGCCTCACCACCTATGAAAACCAGTACTACCTAGGATTCTATTAACCAAAATGTCAAACCACCTCCTCAGTATCTTCAAATATAATAGATCACTTAATAATTCCCCTTACAATGAATCCCCTACCCCCTATAACCTACCACCCCATTAGATCCAAAAATAACAATCCCAGAACTAAACACTATCAAAAACTAATACATTTGTAAAACTCATAGTCAGTCTACACTACAGACTAATAATGGATTGTGACATCCACCCAAACCCTGACTCATCTTCACCTGGTAATATTAGTTTGCATTTTACCAACCCCACTACAAAACAACCTCTTAGCAGGACCCCTGGTTCACTTCTGGTCCTTCACTTAAATATTAGAAGCATAAATAATCAAGTCCACAACCTGCACTCCCTCATAGCAGTACATACCCCTGACATATTATGTCTTATGGAAACCTGGCTAAAACCTACAACTGCTGACAATGAGATACTACCACCTGAGTACAACAAACTTAGACTAGACTGCAATATTAGGAAGGGAAGAAGGATAGCTATACTTTATAAAAATACACTAAATGTTACTAGAGATTCCCTACAACCACCCCTATTCAATAATGCAAAAATTTTTATTACCAAATTATAAATTAATAACAATAAAAGTATAAACATTGTTTGTGCCTACATTCCCCTAGGCAATAATGCAAACACCCTAGAAGATATTATCCGCTGGTTATCCAATACATACCCTCAAGATTCCCTTATTCTTGGAGACTTTAATATAGATTGGAACAACTGCTCCTCAGCAACCCCAACCACCCACATAAATGTTTATGGGTTCACACAAATAATATCCTCTTCCACTAGAATCAGGAAACCCTCTAACAAAGAAAGTATCTTAGACTGGATACTTATCGATAGTCATCCCCATATGTAGAAGTGTGGATCACTCCCTGATGACCTAAGTGATCACTCTCCAACCTTCATTAAGTACAAAGCTGATAACCCCACCAACCCACATAAAAAGCAATTATAAACAATAAGAACTTCAACCCCACCAACTTCCAAAATGAGCTTAAATTATGCAACTGGTCAATCCTAAAGCAACTGCCACTTGAGGATGCTGTTGCGTACTTTAATACTAAATTCCTTACCATCCTTGATTCTCATGCTCCTACACATACTATTAGAACTAAAACAAAAATTGCACCATGACTTACATAAGATACCAAAATAAATATCAAGTGTAGAAATAAAGCCTGGGCCATCTGATGAACAACTAAAGCTCCTCTAGACCAGCGGAGATATCATCCGCTTAGGAGTGACTCAAAAAAATCCATTCTTCCCAAAAAAACTACTACTATAATCTTCAACAAAAACACCAAAACAAGCCTCAAAAGTTCTGGGCAGGTCTAAATAGACTTCTTTATCCAGGTGAAACTACTATGCCAACTCCTTCCACAAATACCCACTAACTCCTAGAGGACATTGCTAATACCTTTAATATTTTTTCACCGAGACTATCCAGACCCTTGCCAGTCAATTAACTCCCATATGCTCTAATTCTCTCACAGCTATATCTTCTACTCAACTCTCTTTTAGCTTCCAACCAGTCTCTCCTCACTTATCAAACCCCTTATTAATAAATTAAAACCAACCACCCTAGCTGCAGACCTCCTCCCCACAGAATAAGTACAAAAAGCTGCAGATACCATAGCATTGTCTGTCTCCATTTTGATCAATACAACCATAACAGAAAATTCCATCCCCACCATCTGGAAAACATCTCTTGTTATACTGCTCCATAAAGGTGGCAATTCTACAGAACTGTCCAATTATAGACCTATTGCCATTCTCTCCCCACTGGCCAAAACTTTTGCATTATCTCATTCATAACAATCTGTTGGCTAACTCTCAGCATGGCTTCAGGCATCACAAAAACTTCATAGGTTCATAGGTTGGTACTAGGCTATTGGCCCTAGGGCCTATACAAGCCTAGCCATAACAATTCCCTGGCTATTTCTTCCCACACTATTTACTTCCCTAGACCCCTGTCTAGCAAGGCGACTGACGTGAACCCCAGGATGAATTTCCTTTCTCCCATCCAATCGTCAAGGTTCCTTTTGAAGAGGGCCAAAGAGATGCTCTGCTTGACATGTATGGGCAGTCTGTTCCAGAGTCTGTGTAGTCTCTGGGTCAGGAACCTATCCCTCCAGTATGTTTTGTTTATTGTGATGACAATGTTTAGATCCCTGGAGCGTGTGGCTCTGATGGATTGGGATTTCTTTAAGTGTAGCATGTCCAACAGCTCTGGGTTTGACATGGCCTTGAATGTTAATCAGAGACCACCTCTGAATAGACGATATTCGACAGAGTATAGCTGGTGTTTTTTAAGGCAGTCAGTGTAGGGCATCTGCTTTAGGCCTGTGATTCTTTTAGTGAGGTATTTCTGCGGCCTTTCCAGTTTTTGCAGATGTCTTGAGAGGTACATACCAAATGGGGCGTTGTATTCTATATTGGGTCTAATGAGGGATGAGTACAGTGGGACAATGACCTCCTTTTTTCTGGATGAAAAGCCCTTAGTGATGAGGTGTGCCACATAAAAGGGTTTCCTGACTGTTGTGGCGATGTGGTTATTGAAGGTGAGACCACTGTCCACCTGTGTCCCTAAGTCTCTTATCACACTTTCGGTCTTTAGTGTACTGCCACCTATGTGGTAATTCACGGGTACATGTTTTTTTCCCAAAAGGGATAGCTATATATTTCTTAGCATTGAGCTTGAGCCCATGGCTCTGGCACTAAGCATCTGTTTCCGTAAGGCCCTTTTGTAGAGTATCCACATAATTTGGGGATTAAATAATGGCTCCCAGTTTGCAGTCATCTGCGAAATTTGTTAGCCAGAGTCCCTTAGTGTTGGACTGTACTTCAGAGAAGTAGATGCCAAACAAGAGTGGTCCCAGGACTGAACCCTGAGGTACTCCACTTGTCACTTGTCTGGAGCTGGATTTGGAGTCGGCTATTTTACAGTGTGGGTTCTGTAAGTAAGCCAGTTGGCAACCCATCGAGTGATGTAAGGATTAATGCCCAGCTTAGTAAGTCTATCTATGATTCCAGAATGGGGGATGGTGTCAAAGGCCTTGGCGATGTCCAGATAGGCTGTGTGGACTGCCTTACCATTGTCCACGGCTCTGGAGACTGATTCAAAGAAGTCAATCAGGTTCAGGAGACAAGATCGGCCCTTCACGAACCCAAACTGGGTGGGGTCCAATGTTTGAAGGTTGCCAATGACTTTGTTTATAAGTTCCATGATAATACGTTCCATGGCCGTGCAGATCAGGCTCGTCAGACTGATGGAGCAGTAGTTCCTGGGATCCAAGGTGGATCCCCCCTTGTGGAGTGGGATAACTTTAACTGTGGGCCACTCAGTGGGCATGAAACCTGAGGTGAGGCTATGATTAAACATGACACTTAGGTGAGGTGCCAGTTAATTTTGTAGTTCATGTAATACACGGCCCGGGATGTCATCTAGTCCCATGGATGCTGTATTCTTAGCTTTGGAGAGTGCGTTTTTTACCTGTGTGTCCGTTATTACCAGAATTTGGCAATCTTCCAGTATTGAGATGGGCCGTTTAGGTGGTGAGAGGGGGTGAAGTTGGCATTGAATTGATCTGCCAGGATATTGGCAATATCCTTGGAATCAGTATATTTAATGCCATTCTGTTGTAGCTCAGAGCAGATCTGAGCATTGCCATTTAGATTCTTGACATAGTTATAGAATGCCTTGTGGTTGTCTTTGGAATCTTTGGCAATTTTATTTTCATAACTCGTTTTGGAGAATTTTATGAGGGATTTCAGCTTCTTATTGGGGCTGGTAAGGGAGTTTTTTGCATCCTGGGATTTTCCTCTTTTCTGCAACAGTTTCTTCCTTTTGTTGTAAAGTTTGTTTATGGCAGGGGACCACCAGATTGGCTTCCTTTTTTTGGATTAGAGCATCTTGGTTCTATTTGGGATAGCACGATTCATGTGGATGTGCTCGTACAGTGCCTTAGTGTAGGATTCAGCAGTCAAACTTTCAATTCCCATCTGCATGGGTGTCATGAAGTTTGTCACTTCTGACTTGAGTAGCATAAAGTTGGCTTTGGAGAAGTTTTTTATGGAGGTTTCCTTACTGGGGGGTGGGGGTGGGATGTGGATGTTAAGGGTGATTAGCTTATGGTTAGACCTGACTAATGTGGGGGTGACCATAGGTGTGGAGCATTGATTTCCCATCTTGGTAATGACCAGGTCTAGGATATTGGAGCCCCTGATGGGACTATGGATTAGTTGATCCAGGGCATTGGAATTTATGAATTCCAAGAACCATTGGGCAAAGGTGTTGGTACACGAGTAGTTTTCCCAGTTAATGGCAGGGTAGTTGAAGTCACCCAGTATTAGGGTGTTTGGTTGTATCTTAATATTTTCCAGTATGTTTAGAAAGGTGTAGTGAGAGTCTTGGGGCATGGTGGGGGATCTGTAGCAAGCTACAATTTGGATTGCAGTCTTACCAAGTGTTAGTTGCACCTTGAGAATTTCAGACGCATTGTGTTGTGTTGGGCAACTAGTCTGGTGGTGTGAATATCCTTGTTGAATATGGACACTCCTCCACCTTTAGTGTTTCGGTCCTGGTTTGGTGGCCGAAAAGTGTGGTAAGAGTTGTAGCCTGGTATTGCAGGGGTGCTTCATTCCTGTAGTTTAAAACAGCATCACTATAAGCACATATTATGCTCCTATTCTTAGAGTTCATAAAATTCATGCAAACAGCGCAAAACAAAAACTATTCTAAAACTGAATACAGGATTGAAGTTTTTTGTGATGTCATTGTTAAGAGACATATTCTGTATCAGCGCTTGCTGATGAGGTGGTGAATATCCTAGGTGATTTATTCTATTTCTGTTTTTATTTGTTAGTTTGAATTTATATTAATGAGCTGGGAAGTGATGCTTTCGTAATTGAGACTCTTTGAAGTTTTTTATTTGTCTGATGAAGCATTAGTTAATTAATTGCGAAAGTGCTTACCTGTGCAGTGTCGTTGAATAAACACATTTTTTTAAAGTTTATTTCTAGTTGCTTTGTAGGTCACAGTAAGTTGTATTGTTTTATTTTTTGTTCTTTTATGTGTGCCTGTACCGACTGTACCGACAGGTTATATCTTTGTTTCCGTTTTACACACAAGCATGTACCAACCCACACTAGAAACATGACATCTATCTAAGCCCTTACCAAACAGTGACCCTAACCCTAAAATATATACACTCACAAATAAGCAAACAACACATA
This sequence comes from Protopterus annectens, assembly GCF_019279795.1. NCBI lineage: Eukaryota > Metazoa > Chordata > Ceratodontiformes > Protopteridae > Protopterus > Protopterus annectens. The sequence goes on from NC_056729.1 coordinate 1,325,946,984, forward strand.
TACCCTTGCTTATTACCCTAACCCAAAAACCCAAACAGAGGCATGCTCGATCTCATCCCCTGCCAATCTACACTCATCTGTTCTGATGAAATGGCATTTCGAGATATTGGTTGTTCGACTATCTGGATAGTCTGCAATTTCAATCATCCCTAGCATTTTTTGACCAAAGCAACATCCGACAAAACATAGAGGAATCAACCATCTATATCTGTATAAATATATATATATATATATACATGCTTACACACACACACACACACACACACACACACACACACACACACACACATGCACAAATGTACATACATATTTTGCAAAATATGTTTTGTACTTCCAGTTTTAGATGTAGATAAACCGAGAAACAAAAATCAAACCCTAGACCATGGAATCCCTCAGACGTGCTGTTTACACTGTTGCTTGCACACATTTCCATAGTGCAACCACAGTGACCCCTTTTGGGAATCTGTAGTGCTGCCTGAATTACAGCAGCTGAGTTTAAAGCTTCTGCAAATTGTTTCGTACTTACATCACCAAACCTTCAGTATGGATTGCAGAAAGGTATACTAATCTAAGGATGCTTTTTAATGTTTTGCAGGAACATGGTTTAAAACCCAGCCAAATACTTCTAATGAGCACATTAAAAAAAAGGTTTTCTGGATTCAGAAGACTTGCAGAGGAAAATACTATTTAAACAGCACACATCACACACAGTACAAAGCAGACATATAGACCCACATATGCTGAAGCACGTAAATGTTACCTTCCTAAACCCCAAAAACCTCCTAGATGAATTATGCATGACAAATGCCCTCAGCAGGCCTGAATGCATTCTTTCAAAACAACACCCACATCAACACATACAGCCACATCTCATGGAGCCTCTACTTCTAAGCCCAGAAGGCAAACCACTCAGAATCTAACATTCTGGTCATTTGAGACTCCATTGTGAGACACACTAATGTCCCTCTCACAAGGCTGAGTGAGGAGAAAATTACAGTTAATTGCTTATCATGGACTAGGCTCTTCCACATTATGCATGCACTCAGGTCACTGGACCACAAGTACCAGTATGACTCAGTCATAGTCCATGTGGGTGTAAATGACCTGAGACATACCTGCATAGATAGACATCATGGAAATCTCAGAATATATGTCCCAGGCTGGTACAAGCCTAGAATTGAGCAGCATTCTACCTTCTCTAAGGATGATGCCACAATACGAACAGAAGATGACTGACTTTAATAATTGGTTTAGTTTCTGTTGTCATTTTAAGAGGGTGCAATATCTGTCAGCATGAAAGGCTTTAACCTTGTAACATTCTGGTATACATGTAAATATTTAAATCTAGCTCCCATTAATTCATCAGAGTAATTTTCATAACCACAGTATAAAGTAATTTTTAGAAGGCTCATGGGGAAGTAATACAAGTATCACCTAAAATATGTAATCTGATAAAAAAAATCTCTTTTTAGGAAATGCATTTGGGAACTGTACCATGGCTAGTGTTACATGTTGATTAAATAAAATTTGTTGTATTCTCCTCCTGTTGTATTACACCATTTAAAAATAGCATACTTTATTTGCTGTTACATTCTCCAAGGTGTGTTAATTCCTAACTCTTATAACACACAGGTTCTTCTATACAGCAATAGTCTATCTTCTTATCCTGCCAGACATGCAGCTTATATATTTTTATTTGTTTTTTGCTGAATGGGTTAAGCCCACTATGCTAGTAGCCTCTTTTCAGTGGAGACCAAAAGTGGTATTGATGCTACTACTGGAAATTTGGCTAGGGCATCAGGGAACTTCCTCTACTCTTAGTAGTCAGGGAAGGATTTGTATGTTACACATCCTGACTTCCTGTTTCCTGTCTAGGCATGGAGACAGCCAGGGGGAACAGGAAGAAAATATGGCTGATTCAGCTTTGGCTGAAAATTAAGTGAAGGTTGACGAAAATGTAACTGAAATGGTAGAATCGCTACCAGAAGTTGTTTATGATGCTGTGGGTGCAGAAGAAACTGTGATATTGGAAGAAAAGGAGGTTGTAGCTGTAACAGAGATGGATTCAGAGGAAAACTTTCAGAGGCGATTGTTTGAAGGAGAGACAGTTACCTCTAAGAAATGCATAATTACAACCCTCCATTTGGAAGGGTTACGGGATGATTATTTGGAAGAAATTGTAAACCAAAGTGAACCAGAAAGTGGAGCAGCAATTTCATGGAGTGACATCATGGAGAAAATAGAAGAAGAAAAAGTAGAAGAAGAGACTGTGCCAGAAAAAGTTCAAGAGACAAAAACAGATGCCCAAACTGTGGGAGAAGGAGCAAAGAAGAAAGAAGAAATAAAAGAAAAAAAAGAAGTATACAGTACATGTGAGCTGTAAAAAAGAAGAAAGTTTGGACAGGTATATGGTTTGAAACTCTATCATAGTACCTCTGGGTGTCAGAGCAAAAGAGGTAAGATCATTCATTTTAATTAATAAAGAGACTTTTTGTGACTTAATATTTGAGACTGGGCAGGCCATGGAAACTTTTCTGGGTGCATATGAACAAAAGAAAAATATTTATCCATGGTCAGAATATGTTGTACAAGCTTTTTTACATAAAAAGCCAAAAAAGGAATAATGATCCAGTTTAGAAATGAAGCTGAAGCAAAAGAACTGAAAGAACATTTATTAACTATATCTGAAGAAGTAATGGACACTACAAAAATATATGATGAAAAAGGACTGTGGACTGGGGGATGGGAGTGTGAATTAATACTGAAAATGGAAAATGATAATGTTATGCATGTACTTAGTATTATTAATGTTCATAGTAATAAGGGTTTTGTGAAATACAGGGGTCAACCAAAAACTTATTTTTGTGGAAAAAATGATCATTTAATCAATGACCGTGATAAAAAATATGTTATTTATGTGGTAAATCAGGGCATAATGCAAAAAAATGTGATTTAAAGTGCAAAAAAGTGTGGCAATACTGGTCATTCATGGCTAGAATGTGAAATAAATGTGCAAGAAAATGAAAATTAAGTTATACAGGATAAAAAGATAGTAGAATGTGCTATACAAGAAAATGTACAAAAAGATGTAACTGATAAAGAAGTTATACATGAAGTTAAAGAAAGTAACAAGGAAAAGAAACAGAGGAGACAAGTGAGGAAGAAGTGGATTGGTGACTGGTGCACAGTAAGAAATAAAAATAATTCAACAGGGAAAAGAGTTAAAGAAAGGAAAAGAAAATTCAAAAACACAATGTTTAGAGAAAATAAGAAAGGCAAATGATAAATATTTTATTATACTAGCTGTTCTTAAAAGCTGAAAATATTAGCTTTAAATGTGAACAGTATGAAAAATCTTAAAAGGTGAATAGGTATATTACAATGGTGTGCTGCAGTAGATGCACATATTATTGTTTTAGAAGATATCAGATTATTAACAGAGGAAGAAAGAACACAAACTGAAAAACTTTGGAATGGTGTGGTAGTTTGGAACATGGGGAAAGAAACATACTCGGGCATATGTATACTATGTCAAGAAAGCATTAAAATATTAGATATAACCATAGTGGAACTAGGACGAACTACGGTAATAGATGTGAGAAGGAAAAAATAAGTGTATAGAATTATAGCTTTATATGCATATGTAACAAAAAAGAGAGAGAAATGATCTTAGTGGTGGGTGATTTTAATTGTCATTTAAGGAAAAATAAGAGCAATTGTGATGTTAAAATGGCTAAAGAAATTATGAGAAGTGGAAAGTTAAATATATGGGAGAATAACCACTGGACCTATAAAAGGAATGAACTTAGGAGAGAAATGTATTATTTTTTAATATCTGATAGTTTAAAAGTTATAAAAAAGGAATTAAGTATGCTGGGTTTTCAGATCATGTGGCAATATGGGTTAAAGTACAGAAAAATGAAGAATATATAAGAATAGGAAAAGGAATAAAGAGAATTAATGAAAATGAATTATATTTAGAAGAGAAAAAAGAACTTCTGGAATTATGAAAAAATCATAAGACTATGAGGGAGTTGTATGAGCATTGGACTGTTTGGTGGCTTAATTTTAAAGAAAAAGAAAAAAAGTATTTTAGAGTGTATAAGGAAGAAAAGAAGAAAAGAAAAAGAGAGATATAAGATATTAAGTCAAGAAACATTTAGAGACTTATTAGAGAAGAAACATTCCATTTATGAAAAAGAAAGAGAAATATATAAAATGAATCAAATTAAAATTAACAACTTTTTATATAAGCAAAAATATTGTTTACAATGTAAGAAAGAAGAGGTAGCACCATGTTTGAGTGAAATAATGAAAGAAAATAATAAGAGAATTAAAAAATAAGAAAGGTAAGCAAATAAGACAGAAAGATGGAATATATGAAATACTTAAAGAATATGTAATGCAATTATTTGTTAAGAGATAAGAAAACATAGAACAAATTTATAAAGGTGAAAAATTAAATAAAAAAGATAAAGAGTATTTAGAACAAAAAAATAGCCATGAAAGAATTGAATGAAATTCTAAAAGATGTTAACATGAATTCTACAACAGGACTGGATGGAATCAAATATAACATGTATAAAGAAATGAAAGAGTGGTAAAACAATTTAATAGACGTTATGAATAGATGGTTAGAAACTGGAATTAAAGAGAAAGAGATATGTACAAGAGTTATAAAATTTATATTTAAAAAAACGAAATAAAGAGGAGATAAAGAATTGGAGACCTATAGCATTGAATAATACAGATTATAATTTTTTATGAGAATAATAACAAAAAGGTTACAGAAAAAAATGGATAGAATATAGGACCAAAATGTATTTGGAAGAAAAGGAAATGAAAGTCAAGAGTTATTATGGATAATAAGACAAATAATTGATGATATCATGAATAAAAATGTAGAAGTGAAGGTTATGATAGGGGATATAAGTAAAGCTTATAATAATATTCAATATAAATCGTTATGGGGAATTTTGCAGGCATATAATATAAGCAAAAATATTACTAGTAATAAAATTTGTTTATGAAAGGAGCTATGTGAAACTAACCTCGGGATTCATGAAGCTTGCGCCAGGCGCAGGCGTAACATAGGCGGTATAACGCCAAATATGGCTGCCGAGTGATTCAGGTATGATCCAATTCCACGTGCACTACCAGCGTACACCATATCTGCGCAGCCCTCGGCACAGGTATGCTAATCACCCCATGCGCAGTACTGTACCTTGCAAATGAAGGTACATAGCGATTCATGAAGTGGTGCAGGCGTAGCATAAGCCCACAGAAATGTAAACCAAATAAAAAACGGTTTACATTTTGCCAAACAGAACATTGGAGCTATGAAAGTGGACCAGACTCATGTATTACAAAGTTAACATATGCCAATGGCTAAATATACAAATAATGGCATAAGAAACGATGCACAACACCTAAAAAACAACATTTAATGTTATGTCCACAGTAACGCAAAGTACAACCATAGGGCATGTGTGCGCAAATGGGAACACAAGGAAAATATACACAAATGTCATAAAATTGCAATGTAATACAAATCATGATTTCACCATAATACTCAGTGGTATGCATGGTACACAACAACCAAGCTGCAAGGGTTGCTAAGGGTCTGTGACAGTGTTCGGCGCAGTAACTATGAATTAGTAGTCAATGCAATGCAAATGAGGCAAGTAATAGTGAATCGCAAATGTCCTGCTGGACTAAGGATGTACCATACGGCACAGCGCTACAACACCGAGGAGTGGTTTGGAGGTATACATGACATCAGCAGTGGGGTGTGCCACCGTAGCTGTAAGCACATTGGAGCAATGTAAATCCGGCCTGCCGTTGCTAAGCAAAGCCTCAGGATAGGGGTGGGGATGTAGGTATAGCATCGTTTAGCTGAGAGCACATATGGTGCCCGAAAGCGCATGTGTACGCAGATGAAAACATGCCCGAAACCTGGTAAGTGGACGCACGTGCCGCGCACCATAGCTCAAACAGGAAGGTTAGGGGAAGAAAATAAGGAAATGCCGCAGTAGGGTAATTGGAGTACAACTGAGCAATTAACACCTATTAACTCACAGTGGGCAATCGACGGCAGCTAACAAGTCTGCTCGCAGCAACCTGCAGAACAGGATAGGGGAGGTGTTGGATTGCAAAGAAAAGAGAACTGACATAGCAGAGCAAAGCAAACCTGCAGTAGATTGGCCATAGAACACATGCCGTAAGATAAGCCAGGTTTTGGAAAGTACAAATGAAAGCAGGCTGCTGGATGCATGCCAGAAAATGGGAGGGGAAACGTTAAGAAATGTTAAGGGAAGGGCAAGAAGTAATCCACGGCAGCCAAATGTAATTCAACACCAAAGGCACCACAATAGCAGTACCTGTGGTAAAACACATAAGATACCCTGTAGCTCTGATGGTACATACACACCCTATGACATCATCAGTGTTCACAGCACAATAGTATAAAGTGTGAAGGCACCTCACACACACCTGTGTATTCCCAAACACTGCACCATCGGTGTAAACAGACAGGGAACTTTTACAATGTACATGTTGGGAGCTGCCATAGCTGTGATTCATCACCATGTGTTAGAGACTGAAGGTGTTGTGGAGGATGATGCTGACAACCACCGCAGGCTCCGGAGGAGGAGAAGAGTGTTCAGACCAAGGGTAACCTACCAGGGGCTACATGATCTGGAGATAGTAGAGCATTACAGGGTGGACAGGGATATCTTACAGCAAATAGTTGAGTTGTGCCGGCCATGCCTGAGATCCAGAAACAACAGAGGGGAACCCATCCCAGTGGACACGAAGGTATGTGTAAGCTTGCGAATACTAGCCACAGCTACCTTTCAAAGGCCAACTGAAGATATAATGGGGATCTCACAGGCATCAGCATCCAGGGTACTACACCAGTTCCTGGATGCTATGTTACCACATGCCAATGAGCATATATACTTCCCCCAAACTCAGGAGGAGTTGGCCAGCAATATGCGTCTCTTCCACCAGGTGGCACACTACCTGGAGGTACTGGGTGCAATAGACTGCACACACATACATATCAAGTCACCACCTAGTGAGCATGGTAGGCACTACATAAACTGCAAGGGATACCACTCCATCAACTGCCAGGTCGTGTGCAATGCCCAGGGCATTATTATGGATGTGTGTGCCGGCAGCCCTGGAAGCTACCATGACTCCCACATCTGGCATGCCTCACAGCTGTATCAGGTATTTGTCAGGGGGGACATCCCACATGGCCACCTTGTGGGGGATGCTGGCTATGCACTGGAGCTGTGGATGATGACTCCCATCAGAAATGCACACACACCCATGCAAGAATACCATAATGAGGCGCATGCACAAACCAGAATCATCATAGAGCATGTGTTTGGGATGCTGAAATCATGGTTCCATTGCTTGGACATATCTGGTGGAGCCTTGCAGTACTCTCCAGGCACGTGTGCCCACATCTTCATAGTATGTGCCATGCTACATAATATGATCCTGCGGAAACAGCTGCAGCAGGGACATAATGGTGAAGGCCCTCACAGCCCACCACAATTGCCAAGGCCATCACAGGCACAGAGGGATTCAGACCATGAACACCCTGTGCCAGCCCCAGTAGGCAGACGGAGGCGTGCCCAGTATGCCCACGCCTTGGCAAAGAGGGAACGTATAGCACATACACTGACAGTGTAGGCCCCTATGGGCTGAAACACTTCTCCAGCTGCACACACAGTAAACTGGATGGCACACACACGGCCACCTGTAAAGTGTAATGTATAGGTGGCCTACTGTGTGAATCCTACATAGGCAGCCCTCAACCATTGCACACACAACAGCTATTGGAACAAGGAATGTCAACACCTGAACAGTACACACACCTAACAGCATATACCAAAAATAGGAAATCCAAAAAGAGAACCACTGAGAAAACGCCAAGGCAGAGAAAGATGCTGGACACCAAAATAGCGTAACCAAGTTTATTCACCGCTTTCGTCGTAAGACTTCTTCAGAATACAAACTAATAGCTCAAAAAACACATCTTATATAGTCAATGTTAAATAAGTTAATTGACAATTAAAAAATCCATTAATCAATAAAACCCTAAGGTATGATATTTAACTAACAATATTACTATAAAATAAACTAAACTCAATTAAAAAACACTTTAGAGATAGTTTTGTCAATATTTAAACTAGCGTTTCTCAAAAAACATTTGATGTTGATTGTATCATTGTATCATTAAGTCCTGGAAACTTGTCAGATTTCAGCTTTATTTGCCATAATGTTTCCCTTTGCTCAAGAAAATTTTTGAAATCTCCACCCCTTAAATCAGACTTGCAAACTTCTATCACTGAAAAAGTGAACTTTTTAAAATTCTGACATGAAACAGAATGTTTAAATAACGCATTGTTGTTATCACAAGTTTTTATACTATATAAGTGTTCACGAATTCTAAATTTCAAACTTCTAGTAGTCATACCGACATAAAAAGCCGGACATGACATGCAAAAACTGATATAAACAACTCCTGCAGTATTGCAATCCACATATTCGGGAACCGTAAAGGTTTGATTAAAATTTTCTACAATAATGATGGGCCCTGTTGAAATATATCTACAAATGTTGCAATTAAGACATTGAAACATGCCTTTTCTGTTTGTGGTTCCAGCAGTGCTGTTTGTGGGGGCGTCAATTTTACATTCTAAAGATTTTTTAAGACTAGAATTATTTCTAAAGGAGAACAAAGGTCTGTCTCCTAAGACTTTACTAATGTCTGGATTACCTTGGATAATACGCCAATTACTTTCCACTAGGCGTCTAATCGTGGTACTATCACTAGTCATGTCCAACGTACAAATGGGTGTTTGTCTAGTGATATTGACACCAACTAACTCAGTGTTGACAAAATCATTTTTAGTTGAAACATTAAAATTCAAAAATGCCGGATATAAAGTGCTTCTTTTGTCTAAAATTTCCTTGATTGTTTTGTCTAAAAAGGCTTTGTCATACCCCCTATCCAAGAATAAACTTGAAATGAAAGTTAATTCATCCTGCAAGTCGCTGTCCTTAGATGTCATCCTGCAGGCTCTAATGAATTGACCCTTTGGTATGTTTTTTATAACGTGAGAAGGGTGACCACTTTGGAAATGCAAGTAACTATTTGTAAAGGTGTCTTTCCTGTAAATTTTGCTGTGGAATCGAGATTCAAAATTGTCCCACCAAAATAATACATCCAAAAAATTAATTTCCAAACCAATGTTACCTAAGGTAAACTTTAAAAATTCAGATGTTGTGTTGATATCACTAACAAAATCATTAACTGTGTCAATATTGCCTCTAATGATGAAAATCAAGTCATCAACAAAACGATGGTAAAACAAAATTTCATATCTACTCATCATGGTGTTTAAACTACTGCATTCCCACCAGGAAAGTACTAAATTTGCATAACAGGGTGCGGCTGGTGAACCCATCGCTACCCCCCTGATTTGCCGATAATACTTGTTGTCAAATAAGAAAAAATTATTATTTAATAATATTTCCAAAAACCTACATATAGTAGAAACTTGACTGTTATTTAAACTAGTTTTTAAGGTTAAAAAACTACGGATGGCTTCAACACCTTCTTCATGAGGTATACAAGTATATAATGAAACAATGTCCAAAGTGAAAATAATGTCGGTAACCGGATTAAAAAGAGTCTTATTTGTAAAACTCTTTAATTTTTCCAGGAAATGCCAAGAATCCTTAATAAAGGAGTCTTGCTGAGAGACTATTGGCCCTAAGGTGGCATCTATCACCAAGGAAATACCTTCGGTGCAAGAATGTGGAGAAGAGACTATTGGCCTCAAGGGAGGATCAAACAAACATTTATGAGTTTTAGGTATCCCAAAAAGTATACCTATTCTGGGTTTGTTAATGACACAAAATTCATAAACTTCAAAGTCAATTTCGCCTGTCATAAGTGCATCATATAATAAAGAATGAATAACTTTTATCTTTTTGTTAATGTCATATAAAGAAATAGTTTCATATTCATGTTTATTATTCAATAATGTTAGCATCTTGTCTTTGTAAACAGTTTGTGTCATAATTACTATGTTACCTCCCTTGTCACTTCTCATAAACCTTAATGTTTTGCTTTTGTTACGTAAACTATGAAAGGCTTTCCTTTCGTCTCTATTTAAGTTGTTATAGCCATTATGACTCTTTATATTTTTTTCAATTTCCTGTATACAAATATCCTCAAAAATTCTTAAAGTGTGATTCAGCTGGGGATTGTATGTTGAGGGTTTAATTAACACTTTTGTAGGTAAAGAGATGTCATTTAACACATATTGCAAATTTAACCTCCTGACATACTTCTTGATGTCAACTACAGTTCTGCCGTAATCTGCTCTAACAGATGGAATAAAATTAAGCCCTAATTTTAAGACTTTTAATTCATTAATGTCAAAATCAGATTCAGTCAAATTAATAATATCAAATTTATTTTTGTCAAGATTCAAGTCTCTTCCCCTGACGAACTTGAGCCCAGAAAAGTCCGGCTTCTTGTTGAAATAATCTTCTTCTCGGCCGGCGTTTTTTTGGTAAAAAAATGGTTGATAGAAGTGGTCGAGGAACCAGTCACTGAATTATTAGTCGATTTGTTTTTAGCCCCACCTTCATGGGATGCCAAATTAGCTTTTTCAAAACTTGTATTATCATCCAATACAGGGCCAGGTTCACGAATGTTGTTAGAACCTGCATTTTCTAAAACAACATCCACTTTAGCTGGTTCCTTATCCCCTCGTTGCGATCGAAAATTATTGTTGTCAGAGGCATTCATGTTACCAAAAACATTCTTATTACCAGACACAGCTGAACTATAATCGTGTCGATAGTTATCACCATTTGCAGAGAATTTAAAAGTTCTCTCTTTGTTGTTTAAGGCAAAAGAATTGTATGCTGTATGAGTCTCATAAGACTCAATGTCACGTATCAACTTGGAATGCTTCCTGTTGATAACGTCTTCCGAATGCTTTTCAACATCTTCGGAAATTCTGCCAAACAGTTCAACTTGTTTTTTATTGTCTAGTAAAGATTTCTTAAGCGCAACTTCAACTTTATTAATATCATCCTTTAAGGCTTTCATTTTTGCCAAATTATTTTCTATTAATAAATTTAAAAACGCCAGACCAGCTTCATTAAAGAAGGCTACCAGTTTGTTAAACATCAAATCACCAATGCGAACTCCGTTAGGGCATTTGAAGAACCTGAGCCCCTTCGGAATTATTTTTAATTCTATGCAGCGTTCGAAATAACAATTTTCTATGTAAAGAGAACGATACCTTTTTAGAAGACTGCAAAGGAAGTCCCGGTTTTTGTTGATTTCTTCATTGTTAAACAAAGAAAATGAAGCAGAACAGTTCCCAAACGGATTGTTGGAATATTCAAGCACTGGTTTAACTCCCGGCGCCTCTTGATGATGCAAATTCTGTTTGACTACAGTGCCTTGTTTCTTAAGGCGTAATGGAAAAGTATCTTCCGTAATTTCAATAACAGTGTCCAATTCTTTATATGAACCTGCAGGACTATGGGCATTCGCCGCTGTAGTGTCATTAGAAGCTTTCGCCACCAAAAAGTCTAAAGATTTTTGAATACTTAGTAGCGTAGTCAAAAAAATGTCATTCACTTCCATGTTTACCGTAGGTATGGATGTTGAAGAACCCGGTGTGGGATGAATGCTCAAATTGAGCAATTGATCTTCACCCTCCTCAGCCATGGATAAAATAGACAAAACCAAAAATAGGAAATCCAAAAAGAGAACCACTGAGAAAACGCCAAGGCAGAGAAAGATGCTGGACACCAAAATAGCGTAACCAAGTTTATTCACCGCTTTCGTCGTAAGACTTCTTCAGAATACAAACTAATAGCTCAAAAGACACATCTTATATAGTCAATGTTAAATAAGTTAATTGACAATTAAAAAAATCCATTAATCAATAAAACCCTAAGGTATAATGTTTAACTAACAATATTACTATAAAATAAACTAAACTCAATTAAAAAACACTTTAGAGATAGTTTTGTCAATATTTAAACTAGCGTTTCTCAAAAAACATTTGATGTTGATTGTATCATTAAGTCCTGGAAACTTGTCAGATTTCAGCTTTATTTGCCATAATGTTTCCCTTTGCTCAAGAAAATTTTTGAAATCTCCACCCCTTAAATCAGACTTGCAAACTTCTATCACTGAAAAAGTGAACTTTTTAAAATTCTCACATGAAACAGAATGTTTAAATAACGCATTGTTGTTATCACAAGTTTTTATGCTATATAAATGTTCACGAATTCTAAATTTCAAACTTCTGGTAGTCATACCGACATAAAAAGCCGGACATGACATGCAAAAACTGATATAAACAACTCCTGCAGTATTGCAATCCACGTATTCGGGAACCATAAAGGTTTGATTAAAATTTTCTACAATAATGATAGGCCCTGTTGAAATATATCTACAAATGTTGCAATTAAGACATTGAAACATGCCTTTTCTGTTTGTTGTTCCAGCAGTGCTGTTTATGGGGGCGTCAATTTAACATTCTAAAGATTTTTTAAGACTAGAATTATTTCTAAAGGAGAACAAAGGTCTGTCTCCTAAGACTTTACTAATGTCTGGATTACCTTGGATAATATGCCAATTACTGTCCACTAGGCGTCTAATCGTGGTACTATCACTAGTCATGTCCAACGTACAAATGGGTGTTTGTCTAGTGATATTGACACCAACTAACTCAGTGTTGACAAAATCATTTTTAGTTGAAACATTAAAATTCAAAAGTGCCGGATATAAAGTGCTTCTTTTGTCTAAAATTTCCTTGATTGTTTTGTCTAAAAAGGCTTTGTCATACCCCCTATCCAAGAATAAACTTGAAATGAAAGTTAATTCATCCTGCAAGTCGCTGTCCTTAGATGTCATCCTGCAGGCTCTAATGAATTGACCCTTTGGTATGTTTTTTATAACGTGAGAAGGGTGACCACTTTGGAAATGCAAGTAACTATTTGTAAAGGTGTCTTTCCTGTAAATTTTGCTGTGGAATCGAGATTCAAAATTGTCCCACCAAAATAATACATCCAAAAAATTAATTTCCAAACCAATGTTACCTAAGGTAAACTTTAAAAATTCAGATGTTGTGTTGATATCACTAACAAAATCATTAACTGTGTCAATATTGCCTCTAATGATGAAAATCAAGTCATCAACAAAACGATGGTAAAACAAAATTTCATATGTACTCATCATGGTGTTTAAACTACTGCATTCCCACCAGGAAAGTACTAAATTTGCATAACAGGGTGCGGCTGGTGAACCCATCGCTACCCCCCTGATTTGCCGATAATACTTGTTGTCAAATAAGAAAAAATTATTATTTAATAATATTTCCAAAAACCTACATATAGTAGAAACTTGACTGTTATTTAAACTAGTTTTTAAGGTTAAAAAACTACGGATGGCTTCAACACCTTCTGTATGATACTGTATGTATAGGTTCCTAGGTACATCGGTAGGTACATGCCCGATTGTCAGAGGCCATTCATCAACCGAGGCAAACAGTGTCTGCTGTCGCCACCACATCGATTAACCAACTGTCCCTCAGTGGAGCAGAGGCAATTGCGGGATCCATGTGTGTAATCACTGTTCCCCACACACTCTGCATGGCTTACCTGGTGTGTTAATGAGGGGCTCCATATAATGTAATCAGGGATGTAGTGGCAAAGCATGGGGAGTAACCATGACAGGTATCTGTCACCCCAGCATGCTCCACCTATGGTTGTGTGAAGGTGTAGCACATTATAGTGTGTGGCTCACTGTGACATACATTACCAATGCTGGAGCACATCCATTAAACATTACTTGGACATACCATTAATAGGTCTCATCCATATGTAAACTAACTGAGTTACACATTTGATTGCAGTATGGAGTAACAGCCATAGTACAGTCCACATACAAAACACCATAACAAGTGTACAAATCCCAGATGCCCAAGTGGTAAATGCACTGACTGTCGTGCATGTTCCCGGTCCCACGTCCTGCAAGGGACGTTACGTAATCCTGAAGGCATGAATAATGGATGTTGGATGCAGGTCATCAGATCAGGTTTAGCACATGTCAGCAGGATTATGCATTGGCAAGTGCTGGTAAGCGTCATTTAAACATGAATATACGGATATGCGCGAAACAGGGCTAAGCTTTTCTGAATATCGCACAGATCACGGTCAACGATATCCAGAACAGGTGAAACTAGCATTATTCACCCCTGTACTAATAGTGCCTGCTCTGAAGGGTAAAACGACCACTGCCAGGAGTAGAACACGCAATCATGTACACAATCACCTAACACTAAGCTACCCGAGATGTACCAATGGCAGGTGTTTATTGTGACAGGTTAAAACACAAACGTGCGGAGTCCAGGAAACAGTATACACCGACATGTACACAACGAAAGGTGTGTTCTCCCTCTCACTCTCTCTCTCTCTATATATATATATATATATATATATATATAAGGGTGATAGAGAGATATAAGTTGATATATACGTATTCACCTGTATCTGCAAATATATAGATAGGTCAATGACATGTACACAACCATGGAGGTACAAATAAATCGGATACTGCCAACTATCGAATGTGTCACATACCAACACGCGTAATCACGAGGCTGAAAGACCGAAAGACCACAGTACTGGAACACTAGAACCGAGAGTAATATTATCACGATGTTAAGGGACATTTAGTTATCGCTGCCGGTGCTGCGGTCCAGGTAGGTACTATGTTCAACTGTGTTTGTGATTGCTGTAGTCTGTGTATGTGTGTGTTGAGGGTGCCATGTATGTTTCTGTGGGACTGTAATGTGTGTGTTTGTGTTTGCATCGTGTGTCTGTTAGTGCTAACTCGGAGGTAGATCATTATGGTAGGTGTGGTCATAGCTGGCCGTAGGCATACGGTTACCACCTGTCCCACTTTAAGAGGGACAGCCCATCCCTGGGCAGTTGTGTCCTGACAAAACATATTAAAAAGGGCAAATGTCCAAGATTGTAGGACATAATTATGTCCCATATATTATGTAATAGTTGCATTAAATAGTTATGCCTGTATCTAAAATACGTAAATGTTACATGAAACATGATAAGTAGCTAAAGTGCTTCAAGAATAAGTATGTATTCAGGATAAAAGTATGTTCTATCCTGTGTACTGACCATGGGTATGTGTCGACTTGGAAACACCGATATGTGTCCTGCAAATGTCCCACTATGGCCATTTGAAAAGGTGGCAACCCATGCCAAAGAGGTTCAGTCACCAACACAGCTGCAATGAGTGCAAATATCTGTGACAGAAATACACAAGACAGCTGTCATTTAGTAACATTCCCTTACATATCAATGTATTTCTGGAGGTATTGAAGTATCAACCTCACCTGCATGCTATATAGAAACCAATTAACAATGGCTCAATGTATAAGCCCATAACAACCATAGTTTCTCAGTCTACTAAATGATTGGTCTTCAATTAGGGAAGGAGCCCACACACATATATGGAATATGTAGAAATGCAGTCCCCACAAACCTGTATATGCTATGTACACTCACCTACATCTCCCCCACACCTGAAACAATTGCAATACAGACTGTAATAACATAAAAAACATCCACTCACTCAATTACATCTGCAGAACCGTTAACATACCTTGTGAGAGACACATTTAAAGGCACCATGTGAAATCGTAGCTGTTGTATAATAGAACAGACGGCGATGTTACAGGTCTTGTTTGCAGTAGTCCCTTATCAGACGGTTGAGATGACAGGTACACTCACATGTAGAACCACATACTCTAGCCGTCACACACAATCCATGGGGGACATGAATTCAAAATAACTATGTCTCTCCAAATAGCAGTTGCAATTCCTCACAACAAAACACATACAGGCCGTCTCCCTGAAGGTAGGGCAAAAGGGCAACGCCCAAGTGGAGAATTAATTTATACCCCACTGTTGCTGCGTAATTGGCGAAAGGAGTAGTGGCACAGCTGATGTGCATGTAATAATTTACTCAGGAGCACCAATTGGCGGCAGGATACCACATGTTACAGGTATCGACATATATAAGGATGCCTTGCCATACATTCAAACCGTAAGCTCATACCATAGAACCATTTAAACAGTAAAGTTGTAAGAGAGATATTTTACAAAGACAACAAGGTATGTAGAACACTCAGTATGTCAGTGTATGTAGAGCCTGTTTTGTAGTAATTAAAGTGTACACAATGCATAAAGTGGGAAAAGGTATTATGTAGTGATGTCTTGTTGAGCATAGTAACGCTTGTAGAAATTGTGTGTCCTGCTGTGGGCCACAAGGTAAACATCTCATACACCACAAGGGATGCTACATGAGGGCTTTAAACACAACAATTCCACACCACCCGCTGTCAGTGGTAGGGTTTGTCCAACAAGTACGTGCCATAGCAGGGGATAGTATATGTTGATATACTGTCACAGTAGGCATGTGTAAGGGCATATAATGAGAATAACATGCCTAGGGTGGTCCTGCTGTGCAAGTATGCTTTGCATTATGGGATAATGTTTAAAATATGTGTAATGTACAGTATTGTAGGTAGATATGTCAGATATTTTACACAGCATAACTGTTATATCATGCAAACAAAGGGTATCATCTATTGGCATGTAGAATACACAATAACAGGATACATGTGGCTTGTAGTCACGGGACACTGTAACAGCATGATAGCTAACTGAAATGGAAGAGCTACTCAATTATCCATGCACAAAGGACATGTAATAGCTTCACAGGTTCATAGTGAGGTACAATGCTGTCTGGCCAAATCCATGTGTAAGCCCAATGACAGTATTTTCACCGGCGGCACCTCCCTAGGGTAGTGTCCTGTCTGTGAACAGCAGAGCCATGTGTTACCTGCACCTGTGTACAGTACAGCCACTGCAGTCATCCCTGGCATACATGTGTGTCTCCCATCCACCCATCGAGGTATCTCATGAAGAGTGCTAGTGACTGTCCCTGCATGATGTACATAGGAATCATGTTCCAAAGCATGGTGAGTGAATGGTTCAGAAATGTATCCCTCAAGCACGTCCCACTCATTGTTGCATTTGTGCACATATCCATGAGCATGTTGCTCTCAGTGGCCGTTGCTTATGTTGCTTATGTGGAGTATATCCATCAATATTGTTGTGGACATGGGCCCTGTATGTTCAGCAGAGGTCACCCCTGAGTATGCAGTATGCAAATGTGTACAGTCGTGGTGTCCATAGTTGTGCCGCATACGTCATCCTTCGGAGGTCAATAATCCTCATGGTGTGTTAGTGTTGTGGTATGTAAAGCCGTTGCTGTTCCGTAAGGTACACCCCAAAAGGGGTGTTGTACCCCTGAACATGTGTCATATGTCAGGAGTATAGAGGTACAATGGGTGCCTTTGTTCCAGCTACAAACCCATTACAGATAAGGGTGGCCACATAGAAGGATATCCACGCCACATTGGCAATATGGTTATCAAAGGAGTGGGTGCTATATACGTGTGTACTAAGATCCCGTATAATGTCACATGTATGTAGGGGAATACCACCTATGTGACAGTCAGTGGGTGATTGGTGTAATCCAAAGGGGATGTCTATGCACCTTGTGTTATGCAGCTTGAGGCCATGTTATTGACATCAGGTATCTGTCACAGTGACACCCATATGGAGGGTGTCTGTATCAGCTGGTGGATCAATCATGGCTCCTTGTTTGCAGTCGTCTGGAAACCTATTCAGGGAAAGTCCCTCTGTGCTAGCCTGTACCTCAGGGAAGCATATACCGAACATGAGGGGCCCTATGACCGAGGACTGTGGTACGCCAAGTGTAACTGAATTACTGTAGATACCACGGTATGCTACCCTCATTGTGTGGGTCCTGTCCGTGAGCCACTTTGCATAACATCCCGAGACGTAGGGGTCGATGTGCAGGTGGATGTGCATGTTGTCAATACCAGAATGGAGAACGGTGCTGAAAGCCAATGAGAGGACAATGTAGGCTGTGTGGACCCCCTTACCGTCATCAACTACCCTGGTAACTGCGTCAAAGGAGTCCACCAGGTGTAGGAGCCATGGTCTGGCCCTAACAAATCCAACCCAGGTGGCATCAAAGGTCTGGAGGCCACCAATGTCTCTGTGAATGACTTCCATGATGATGTGCCCCATAGCCTTGCAGAACAGTCCAGTCAGGCGTATAGGGCAATAGTCCCTGTCGTTCATTGTGGTGCCACCTGTGTGTAGTGTGATGACTGTTGCTGTGTGCCATTCAGGGGCCACAGTGTCTGATACAAGGCTATTACTGAATCTGGTGGCCAAGTGGGGAGCCATGTCATTCTGAGGTTTGTGTAAATCACAGCCTGGGATGTTGGACGGTCACATGGAGTCTGTGTTCCAGGCCTTAGAGAGTGCAGGTTGGAACTACGTAGTTGTGACCGCAGGGACTCTGCATTGTTCCTGAATGGATTTTGGCCCTGTAGGGAGTGAGAGGGTGTAAAGTTAGCATTGAACCTATCTGCCAGGATGTTTCCAATAGCAGTCGGTCTGTAATTTTCCTGCCTAACCGTCATATGTCAGAGCAGATGTGGGTATTGCCATTGAGTACTGACATACCTCCATAATGCTTTGTGGTAGTCCTTGGAATGTGTCGCAGTAATGTTTACGTAGCTAGCTTTGGAGGATGTGATAAGGGATCCCGGATTCCTACTGAGGCTGACCAGTGAGCTACCCCACCCATGGGATTGTACTCCACTTTGCAACAGCCACCACCTTCTGTTGTACATTATGTGCATGGAACTGGACCCCCAGAGTGGCATCCGTTATCTGGTGGGTACCATCATGGCTCTGTTTGGGATAGCATGATCCATGCAGTCGTGTAAGTGCTAATGAAGTGCACTGGTGTATGTTTCAGCATTTGTAAGTGCATTGTCCATCTGCATGGGTGTCATGACATTTACTACCACTGTCATAAGATGTCTGAAGTAGGTGTTGTAGAAATCTTCTACTGTGTATTCTGTGAAGGGTGTGGTGCCAGGATGTGGATAACAAGGGTGATTAGCATATGTTCGGAAACTACAAACAAGGGGATAACCCCAGGTGTAGAACACCAGTCACATGTTAGTAATGTCCATGTCTAGGATATTGTTGGTCTTGGTGGTGGTGTGTATGGGCTGATCCAGCCGAGAGGAAGTTATGAATCCCAGAAAGCGTTGGCCTAATGTGTCGATACATGAGTAGGCATCCCAGTTAAGTGTGGGGTAGTGTCAGTCTCACATCAGTAGTACCTGTCTGAACCCTTCTGTCCAGTACACCAAGAAATGAGGGCCGGTAACCGTGGGGTATGTTATTGAATCCATAGCAGGTTACAATGTGTATAGCAGTTCTGGCCACAGTTAGTTGCACGTGGATCACCTCTGATGCATTGTGCTAAGGAACCAGCCTAGAGGTGTGCACATCCTTGTGAAATATGGACACACCTCTGCCGTGGGTGTTCCGGTCCTGGTTACATGACTGAAAGGTGTGGTCTGCGTGTAACCTGTCAGTGCAGGTGTGCTCTCCGGAGCCTAGAGGCAGGTCCTAGTCACTGCAGAGATATCGAAGTGGTCCATTATAAGGAGTGCCTCACCTGAGTGCATTAGAGATGAAGATGTCAAGCATTGAGTAACAGTACCCCAGGTTTTGCTTGCCTGTTCCTGTTCTGGCGGTGAATGTTATTGGAAACTGTCCAACACAGGCAGTATAGGAGCAGCAAGAGCCTTACATGTTATCTGTACTCCCAGGGCTGACAGGTGCAGGTCATCTGTGCCAAAGCATCGTGTTTTGTTGACCATGTCATTCAAAGCAGACAGATACTGGATGCCTGTGGAATGACAGCAGAAGCATAGGCAACTGTTGAAGTGAAACATTCAGTCGTTGTACAGTGGTATCAGTCTGGATGAATGCAGAATGCTTCTCAGGGCTTGGGCGATACCTTCTGGGCTACAAGACCAGAGAGCTATTGCATGTCCCTGTACATGTAGTCCAGGACGTTATATCTCTGGGCAGTCACACTAACATGGAGAATGACAGTCAAATCGTACCTGGTGAGGTGTGGCATGGGTGCATAGGTTATGTTGCGGATCCTGTAACCCGACAGCCAGATGTAAGCGACTATCGCCTTGTGTAGCCTGCTGAGTGGGACATCAGTGTGACCACCTACAGAGTCACCTATGACCGGTGTGTTGGGTATGGTATGACACCCTATTGGATGTAGTTGATGTGCACACATGAGTCTGTGGGCTATAAGTAATCAGTGTTGTGTTTGGTGATGGGGGCTGCCTCTGTTGCCTACACAGAGAGTATGGAGAGGTTCTGCAAATGTTGTAAGTCATACTATGTGTGGCCTGTGGTGGTGGAGATCTAGTGAGACTATGTGATGCATGGGGTGTGTTGCAAATGTTAAATGTCCCCACATGAATGTCAGGTTCAGTCTGGGTTGGTGAGAGCATTACCCCCAGCATGGCTACATATGTGCATCTCCCACAGGCTGTAGTGTCGTATTTTGGGAGGTGAGCATTGACTGTGTACATGAGACAATTGCTCTACTGCCTCATGTTTGCCATATTCATCATATAGACAGGCAATAACACTGGTAGGTGACACTTGGACATGCCTGTATATTCAACCATGTCTCACAAGATATGTGAGTTACGTGTGTACAACAGCTGTTGTACTGTAAGCAAGCTGGAAATGTAAAGACAGACAGTGTACCTGTAAAAAATGAGTTGGAATGTGTGATATAGTAATTAGTACCTCATGAACTGCTTACATGTTCTGAACAAGTGCTGAGCATGAATATGCAATACAGATAGGGTGTTGGATAATATAAACCCACTGCAACCCACAAGCAGAGACGCCAGTCATAATTGGAGGCTCTGCACTATTACACTGCTGAGTATGGTCTGCAAGTATATGAACCTTTATCAACGTAGATGTTAGCAGTAGAGATGTAGATGACAGTACGGATGATTTCACACTGCATAGCATACCTGTGACAGGTCATAGGACATCACCCATACTGTGTTCCAGCTACACTGAGTATATTAGATGTACCTTCATATGTCACAGGAGTGGTCTACCAGTGGCCTGTTGACAGAAGCAACACTACAAAAGCTGTCTGAGTGACATGTGCATATCACACCAGTGGCAGCTACAGTAAAACAGGGTTAATGTTTTGTACTCCCCCCTCATTGTAGCCCATACCACACAGGCAAATGGGAGGCATCTACGTATGTAAGGATGTGAATGGCCATGACCTAGGAGCAATAGCTGTCTCAGTGTTGTGGACAACATACAGAATGGGCTTTGTGGGTGAGGTGCGTGACATATGTGCACAATCTGACAGCTGATAATAGCATTGTCACCGCTAGGTGAATAACCCTGTACGCATTAACTACCACCTAGGCAGCGGTCAACATTATGGACACTGTGTGTAAGGGATGGTGCTGTGCAGTTCCCCTCCCTGAGCTGGTGATGTCTCCAGGCATATTAGGTCGTCATATGAGGCACCCATGTCATGACAGAGTGCTATCCATGAGCATGGAGATCATTGGACAGGCATACTCAGCACCCGGGTGACCAATATCGGATCACATATCACCTTTCAGGGGTATTGGCCATGCGTGGATGGGCGATACCAGCCTTCACAATCCTCACCTCCACTATGCAGCATGCTGGCTACCTTGTATAAAGACGTGTGCTACACTGTGATGTTGGACATGCTACACGTACATATCCTGATCTGAAAGACATATGTCATGGACAGCCACCATCTTACTACAATGATCGCCACATGCTGGACAGATCCATGTGCCATACATGTTACATACTCCTGCCATACCATGCAATCCTGTCCATCAAAGCTGCAGATGTCATCTCTGTCAAACATGGTGCGATGACTGCATGGTAGATGTATCATTAACTGTCTGGATCAGTAATGTGGCACTGATGCACCTGGCGGTGGCAAAATGGCTGTTGGATACAGCTAGAAAACCTTGCCCGTACATGCCATGGTTGATAACCATCCCTGCGAATAATGTCCGGCTAGCCAATGTCCCATGTGTATCACATGTCCAACACAGGCGATATGTGGCAGGATGTTGAACTGTTGTACAGTGCCGTGTAGATGTATATGGCAAAACACATGCATGTAATGGTTTCCGTGCGCATGTGTGCATTGTCACTGCTCATGTCTGTTAAGGCAGTGTATGTGTTGATATGTGACATATACACAGCATCAAGGTCAACAGCATTACTGTGGACACATCCAGGCATGTGCTGATAGGTAAGAACACCAGTACAGGCAAACAGACATGCCCACATCAAGACAGCATTCACATTGAGTATAAGCAATGTATTGAGGTGACACACATATATGGTGATGATATCCAATGCACAACGGGTGTTGCATATGTGTGACACAAACATGTCAGTCGTGTCAGTGTCATGATGATTTGCAAAGATAACTGTTCATATGTACTAGATTTAATACAAATGTATGTGCAGCTGTATCTCTGTACATCTCTGTGATACTGTGACCTGTCTCCATCAGTATGTCTTCCAGATAATGCCTCGTTTACGCCTGCCAGTGTATAGCCGCCAGGAGGATGATGCCCTCATCCCGTACCTCTATGATAACTATGAGGTGTTGTTCAGCCATGTGCCACAGCATGCCCAGCAGCGTGACGACCTGTGGCAGGAACTACACAGGAGAGTTAATGATGTGGGTGGCCATAACCGCACCTACCAGCAGGTGCACAGACACTGCATGGACCTGATACGACATGCAAAACAGCGTACCAATGCAATTGCCGGGAACAAGGTGGAACAGGTGGTGGGCCACCAACCCAGCCCCCACTCACACACACCGAGGAGCTACTGGCCAGCCTGGGGACACCCTCAGAACAGCATCCACAAACAGTAGCTGTCATCGTGGAGGTGGGTGTCTCCCAACCACTGAGCCTGGAGTTGCCTGGTAAGTCACTAATGCACATATGACTATTATATCCCATTTAGTTGCATGTGTCACTGTACAATATGTAATGTAACATCATATGCAAGTTATGTTTACACACATGCCACATGCTATAGTTTTCTACCCTGTGTATGCACACATGTGCATACTATATGCTATTGTACAGGTGAATGTGTTAACATGCACAGTGCACCCTGTAGCTGTCATACAGTCATGGATAATGTTCACATCGCTGTGTCACCCCTATACAAGTACCTCTGGTGTGCCGCACAGACATCAGTCCATTGCAGGTGAGACAGTTATCAGTATCAGGCATGTTAATGCATATATCTAATCGCCAAGTGGCCAGTTAACACATGTACACATAATGTATGATTCAGTCATGATATACAGGTCGCATCTGTCATCAAGCACACTGGCTACCCATGTGCAATATATACAGACTAAAGGAAACACCGACATGAAACCACAGTATCTGTCATTGCTAGATGTGTGGACAGCTGTGCATACAGTGGTGGAGGTGTTGTTCAATGTAGGCATATGTACTATACACTGGAACAACACATGTGTGGTACGTAAACAGTACCACATAGTAAGCTGGAATGTGGGCAGCCCACAGGATTCACCATTGTGTAATATGCCCCTGCAATGGGTGCACACATTGTGATGTGCCATCTGACAAGTCCCAGACATGTAGTGTTCTGGCTGCAGTATTGTCTCACTATCCCATAATACATACCCCACATACCAGACATACAACCCTTTGTCTGCATAACTCTGTGGACAGTGACGTATCTGACATCTATGGGTGTATGTCATATGGGACAGCACAGACATGTGAGATAGATGGCCATCACAAACATTTGGCCAACACGTGTTCACACATGGCCATGAAGGATGGCCAGAGACATGTAGCCACACAGTAGATGTGATGTGTATACACCCTGTTGCACATTGTCCACATATGGTCCAACTATAGCCTTTGTTGAATGGTTATATGGTTGATGTGGAACACTGGACATCCTAAAAGCCTGTGCACAGCTTGTGGAGGTGTCACTTAATTCGACCATATAAGATGTGGTGAACATCATGACTGTGTCATAGCATGACAGTAGTCACCTGTACAGCTTCCACAGACATAGACACCACATCAGGCCACAGATACCGTACATTTCCCTTGCTGCTGTTGGACATCACTGTCAGCCATGCAGCTCGTGTGTGTGGTACATAAATGTCATGTGGGACATGGTGTATTGACAAGTCTGCCATGCGTGGACATGGTTGCCAGGCAGCTAAGACATGTTAGTAGTTGTGCAGGGGTGTCATCTGTAGGTCTTCCAGTGACCTGTCACATGACACAGCATGGTTTAGTGTGTATACACCTCAGCGACGTGGGTCACAATCCACAGTAGTTATGTCATGTGTTTGCACGCCGTCATGGCTATGCACTGTGTGTGTATTACACACTGTATAGCAATATAGGCGCCTCATGATGCCATGAAATTGTGCAGTGTCTGTACTTCACACTGTATAGCAATGTAGACGCCTCATACTACCCTTCAATGCTCATACACATCTGCTAAAAGTGCTTTCTGTCTGTAGGGCATACAGACAACACTGCAATGTGATACCCATTACACCGCTGTACATGTGTCAGGACACCATTGTGTCAGACATGTATGCATGTCAATGCACACGTCTGCAGATTACATGTCAAGGTCACATCAGCCATGTATACTTTTAACCTGTGCTGGTCCACATGGTGTATCACAGGGATGCATGCTTACTACCATGATTGTGTGAACTGCATGGCTTCTGATATGACACCTGCTTGCTGTTGTGTGCAACCCAGGGAGGTATGCTAACTAGCACTATTAATGTCTGAGCTGCATGCCGTCTGCTGTATCACATGCATGCTGCATGCCGTCTGTCAGACCACATGCATGGTGAGTCAGTGAGTCAGTTAGTGTCTGTGTGTGTCTGTGTGTGTGTATTGTAATGTAGCGCTTTTTTTTGCATTCACAGGTGATGTAGGTGCATTACCCTCCTGCGGTCCATCTGATGTTAGTGTCCCCACAGATACTAGCAGTGATGAACATATGCATGAGGTACAGGCAGGGTATTCAGGGGCTGAATCTGTGCCAATGGTTGCCATCCCAGTTATGTCCCCCTCTTCCCCGCACACAGTACTCATGCCAACACATACCCCATCACCAGTGGCCATAGAGGAAGGACAGTCAGCGTGTGTTAGCTCGGAACAGGAACGTGTGGTGGCTACAGAAGGTGTGTCTCCACACCATGGTGTCAGTGTAATGACTGCAGGTGTGCTACACAGGCACGTGGCCAGTGCTGCTCGTAGGAAGACCTCTGGCAGACATGCACCTGCAGGACAGAGCGCAACAGCTGGTGTCACCAGACGCATGTTCTAGACTGTAATGGCGGCACAGGCATGTGCTGAATGGCAGAACAAAGAAGGGCAGAGGCTTCAGAGGGCTGATATCCGTTCTTTAAACAACAACATCCAGGCATTGGCAAATGCTCAACAGCAGATCACTGATGTTCTGGACAGGCGATTGGGTGACATGGTTGGAATCCTTGACCGTGGCATGGCAATCCGTGAGCTGTCTGTGCTGGGACATCTGGTAGGAGTGAGGCATAGGCCACGTGGATGTAGGCCAGCTACACCACCTGGTGCAGGTCAGCGTGAACGAGCCACCTCACATGCCCGCTCCCACAGTGCCAGTAGCAGTAGCAGTGCAGCTGGTGCGGTGCTGTCCACACCAGGACACAGCAGGCCATGTGGACATGGCCCTGGACATTCCCAGTGGGGACACGGTTCCAGTGGACATGTGTCATTGGACAGTAGCCAATTTGTACCTCTGCCTGGTAGTGCCTGTGCAACCCCTGGCAGGCACAGGTCAAGTGGCCATGGCCGGACACAGTGAGCTGTACATCCTGGTCTGTACAATCTGGAGCTGTCAGTAATACCCCTGTGTAGGCTGGACACATGGCAGAACTGTGTGCACACACAGACGCACACAGCAGAAACATCTGTAAGGCACCACAACACCCACATGCATAATGACCACACATGTCTAGTCAGATTACCGGTCCTAACCCACACACATGATGTCATCTACTGGTGCAGCCTATGCCCCTGGCAAACATTATCACCCTGTGCATATGATGATGCCTGTGCCACATCCTTGTCATCCACACCATCAGTGCAGGGACATGCTCATATGGTCTGATGCACATGGTGAACAGAATAGTGAGTAGTGTATATTACATTTGTTGTATACTGTAGACACGCACCAGACATACCATGTAGTACAGGTTTAGAATGCATTGTTATATGTTCACAGTATGTGTCATGGTAACAACAGTAACAGCATGTTGGTAATGATGCCCTGCTTCCCTCCTTAAGGTCTACTTGCATGTGCCAATAAGTAGCAGTGTTTGCAGTTTCCCATGTGTAAATTTGGAGTACTCACAGGCATGTATGGCAATACCAGCATGCTATACGTAGCCTCAACTTCACTGTTAGAAAGGCTACCATTCCACAGATGTCCACACATCTACTGATTCAGAAGCATGTGAGCTGTTCAATAGGCTACAGTGGCTAGAGACGTGACATCCATACCGCGTCACATCACAGGATTGGTGACATGGTGCGGGGGTTTTACACAGCGGTCTGGTTGATGTTAACATTAGAGGCCAGTTGATAGCATGAGGCCTCACTGTGTAGCAGTAATACACAGTCACATTACAGGATGAAAACACGCACAGACATACACAGAAACACACAGTAACATGACCACACTCACTGGGTCAACAACACTATAACGCATACTTGATAGTGTTGAGGTGAGGACCCCTGCCTATGTGGTAATCACCTTCACAGTACTGTGCACCCACATGACGTGACACAGAGAATGAACATGTACAGGTAGCCAGTAAGGCTGAGACCGATGGCATCAACAGGGTAGTAGACTGCATCACCATGAAGGGTTAGGGATCCTGTCTGTTCTGTATGGTAGCATACACCCTCACTCCATGCACCAGGCAGCCATACATACACACACACACACACACACACACACACACACACACACACACACACACACACACACACACACACTGTGGAGTCCACAAATGTCATTCGCATACAGATAGCTGACATGTGTGTGATACACACACCACCCCTGCCTACATCTTGCTTTCTACACTGCAGTATGTACAGATCTCTACAACAGTGTACAGGGGTGTGTAACAATTGGGATGTATTCCCCACCATACGTGACATATTTGGTCACACAAGCAAACACACATGGCAGTACTGTGAATCATACACCTGCTATATGATGATACGTCTGACAGACATGCAGCTGTATTGGCCGCATTATGTGTACCAATGATACCTTTGGCAATTGTGCTGCTATATGCACACGGGAGGACGTAAGTGTTACAGGTGTCAAGTGATGTATGACCGCTGTGTAGGTTGTATGTCTTCACCTTCAAGTAACAATAACATAGCGTACTGTTTGCACATGTAATGGTAGGATGGCTTGTGACAAACCTGTAAGCTGTCTTCAGCAAACATTCATCTGCAAAGGTGGACCACCACTTTATGTACACACATCCATCCATACCTGATGTACATCCTACCGTACTGTCAGTATTTCACCATATACAGGTGTCAATGATGGGGCTGCATTGCAACTGCATGTTGTAGTTAGACACAGATGAACGACATACATCAGCTACTGCACATGCATGGTAGCTGCATGAACACCACTACATGTACATGTGTGTTGGTCCTACATTCCTGTCATGTAGCCATGTTTGTATGCATTGCAATTGGTGGACATGTGTGATGACATACATGACACATGGACTGTTCTATCATATGTTGGTTGTCATGGGTAACTAGTACAGAGGGAATGTTACCTCAGTCAACATTGCTATCTTATGTACTGTTAGCATTCAACAGCCATGGACCTACCTTCCATGTGCATGCGTGTGATTGCTGTTGCCACTTGTCTGCACAGAGGACAGCAAAAGCTTTGCTATGTACATATGCGTTGTGTGTGTGTGGGCCATGTACATATCCACTGCGATTACATGTATGTCATATCCAAACATGAGTGTTTTCTGGTGTACAGTGACAGTCATCTGTTACAGCTGTATAAGACCCAGGGCCCCTGTTATGTGTAGAGCCAGTTATGAACTAGGGTATCATTGCATTGCATACCACATGATGGAACCCTGCCAGTACATCTGTAGTCTGCACAGTTGCTGTAGACCCATGTACAGTCCACTGGACATGAGTAACATGGTGATGTAGTCATGTATGGATGTGTGTTGCTGGTCCAAGGTACAGTCCACTGGTCATGAGTAACTTGGTGGTGTAGTAGTGTATGGATGTGTGTTTCTGGTCCAAGGACATGGTGATGTCAGAGGGCTACATAGTAGACTGCGGCATTTACTACTGTGATCTGCACCTGAGACATCTGTGATGGCTCTGGAGTGTGTACTGGTCAGTACATGTGAGTGGCCTTCATGTACCTGGGGACAGTAACACCTGGAGCGGTCCATCACGGTCTTATGGCCCACATGTGTGTATCTGAGGTATACGGTGGTAGTGCTATTGTGCGCAACTGTGCCATATGCCAGGTGTTCCTCACTGCAGAGATGTCCGTATTCCCCATTGTTGGATCTGGATTGTCAGCTGTGATCACAACCGCTACACAGCTAGCACTGACGACTGGTGTCAGATGTGTGTAGTGCAGCGTTCATGCTAACAATGTTCACTATCGACACACTGTGCCCTTCCATGTTTAGAATCCATGTGCATACAAGACAGCCCTTCGCTACTGCTAAGTGTGTGAGCATGCCCATTACGCCGTTGTGTAGATGGACACACAGTACATTCCAAACGGACGTGTGCTACTAAGTGTGTGAGCATGCCCACTAACACCTTGTGTCAGTTATGTGCCTCTGTGTGTGGGCATGACCATTGAAATCCTGTATAGCGATAGTGGTCATCCAGGCAACAGATGTCCATACCCCACGTCAGGATGGATTCCTACATTGAACACATTGGGGCTGTCTTGAAGGGTGTACTGTCTGTGGCACATCTCGTATCCATGTGGTGTTGTAATAGTGCTCCGTAGATAGGCAGTTGTCCCGCTCACACCACTACCGTGTGTTTCTCTACATCTACCTTGGGACAGTAATATGCTGTCAGACTGCTCCCTCTCCATACATTCCCTATCGGCGTCTTTGCCTTTGCTGATGATGTCATCCACCTAGAAGTATGCCTCTGGGAGTGCTGTGTTCCAGTAATCTCAGTAGCGTGATCTGTAACTGCGTAATGCTGTAGTGTGATAAGGTAGTTAGGTGTATGTCTGACTCCCGGCCCTGCCGAATGTGTGTGTGTGTGTGTGTGTGTGTGTGTGTGTGTG
The DNA here is from genome assembly GCF_019279795.1 of Protopterus annectens. Taxonomy (NCBI): domain Eukaryota; kingdom Metazoa; phylum Chordata; order Ceratodontiformes; family Protopteridae; genus Protopterus; species Protopterus annectens. The sequence continues at coordinate 1,325,976,561 of NC_056729.1, forward strand.
TGTGTGTGTGTGTGTGTGTGTGTGTGTGTGTGTTTCCAGCTCCCTGGGGACAGAGTAATTCTTTTAGACGGCTCATTCTTCATACATTCCCTATCAGCATCTTTGCCTTTGCTGATGATGTCATCCACCTAAAAGTATGCCTCTGGGAGGGCTGTGTTCCAGTAATCTCGGTAGCGCATTCTGTAACTGCATAATGCTGTAGTGTGATAAGGTAGTTAGGTGTATGTTCGACTCCCGGCCCTGCTGAATGTGTGTGTGTGTGTGTGTGTGTGTGTGTTTCCAGCTGCCAGGGGACAGAGTAATGCTTTTAGACGGCTCCCTCTCCATACATTCCCTATCGGCGTCTTTGCCTTTGCTGATGATGTCATCCACCTAGAAGTATGCCTCTGGGAGTGCTGTGTACCAGTAATCTCGGTAGCGCATTTTGTAACTGTGTAATGCTGTCGTGTGATAAGGTAGTTAGGTGTATGTTCGACTTCGGGCCCTGCTGAATGTGTGTGTGTGTGTTTCCAGCTGCCTGGGGACAGAGTAATGCTTTTAGACGGCTCACTCTCCATACATTCCCTATCGGCATCATTGCCTTTGCTGATGATGTCATCCACCTAGAAGTATGCCTCTGGGAGTGCTGTGTACCAGTAATCTTGGTAGCACGTTCTGTAACTGCGTAATGCTGTAGTGTGATAAGGTAGTTAGGTGTATGTTCGACTCCCGGTCCTGCGAAGTGTGTGTGTGTGTGTGTGTGTGTGTGTGTGTGTGTGTGTGTGTGTCTCCAGCTGCCTGGGGACAGAGTAATACTTTTAGACAGCTCACTCTCCATACATTCCCTATCGGTGTCTTTGCCTTTGCTGATGATGTCATCCACCTAGAAGTATGCCTCTGGGAGTGTTGTGTTCCAGTAATCTCGATAGCGCATTCGGTAACTGAGTAATGCTGTAGTGTGATAAGGTAGTTAGGTGTATGTTCGACTCCCGGCCCTACCGAATGTGTGTGTGTGTGTTTCCAGCTGCCTGGGGACAGAGTAATGCTTTTAGATGGCTCACTCTCCATACATTCCCTATCAGCATCTTTGCCTTTGCTGATGATGTCATCCACCTAGAAGTATGCCTCTGGGAGTGCTGTGTTCCAGTAATCTCGCTAGCGCGTTCTGTAACTGCGTAATGCTGTAGTGTGATAAGGTAGTTAGGTGTATGTTCGACTCCTGGCCCTGCTGAATGTGTGTGTGTGTGTGTGTGTGTGTGTGTGTGTGTGTGTGTGTGTGTGTGTGTTTCCAGCTGCCTGGGGACAGAGTAATGCTTTTAGACGGCTCCCTCTCCATACATTCCCTATCGGCGTCTTTGCCTTTGCTGATGATGTCATCCACCTAGAAGTATGCCTCTGGGAGTGCTGTGTACCAATAATCTCGGTAGCGCATTTTGTAACTGTGTAATGCTGTCGTGTGATAAGGTAGTTAGGTGAATGTTCGACTTCCAGCCCTGCTGAATGTGTGTGTGTGTGTTTCCAGCTGCCTGGGAACAGAGTAATGCTTTTAGACGGCTCACTCTCCATACATTCCCTATCGGCATCTTTGCCTTTGCTGATGATGTCATCCACCTAGAAGTATGCCTCTGGGAGTGCTGTGTACCAGTAATCTTGGTAGCGCGTTCTGTAACTGCGTAATGCTGTAGTGTGATAAGGTAGTTAGGTGTATGTTCGACTCCCGGCCCTGCGAAGTGTGTGTGTGTGTGTGTGTGTGTGTGTGTGTGTCTCCAGCTGCCTGGGGACAGAGTAATGCTTTTAGACAGCTCACTCTCCATACATTCCCTATCGGCGTCTTTGCCTTTGCTGATGATGTCATCCACCTAGAAGTATGCCTCTGGGAGTGTTGTGTTCCAGTAATCTCGATAGCGCATTCTGTAACTGAGTAATGATGTAGTGTGATAAGGTAGTTAGGTGTATGTTCGACTCCCGGCTGTACTGAATGTGTGTGTGTGTGTTTCCAGCTGCCTGGGGACAGAGTAATGCTTTTAGACAGCTCACTCTCCATACATTCCCTATCAGCATCTTTGCTTTTTCTGATGATGTCATCCACCTAGAAGTATGCCTCTGGGAGTGCTGTGTTCCAGTAATCTCGGTAGCGCGTTCTGTAACTGCGTAATGCTGTAGTGTGATAAGGTAGTTAGGTGTATGTTCGACTCCCGGCCCTGCTGAATGTGTGTGTGTGTGTTTCCAGCTGCCTGGGGACAGAGTAATGCTTTTAGATGGCTCCCTCTCCATACATTCCCTATCGGCGTCTTTGCCTTTGCTGATGATGTGATCCACCTAGAAGTATGCCTCTGGGAGTGCTGTGTACCAATAATCTCGGTAGCACATTTTGTAACTGTGTAATGCTGTCGTGTGATAAGGTAGTTAGATGTATGTTCGACTTCCGGCCCTGCTGAATGTGTGTGTGTGTGTGTGTTTCCAGCTGCCTGGGGACAGAGTAATGCTTTTAGACGGCTCATTCTCCATACATTCCCTATCGGCGTCTTTGCCTTTGCTGATGATGTCATCCACCTAGAAGTATGCCTCTGGGAGTGCTGTGTACCAGTAATCTTGGTAGCGCATTCTGTAACTGCGTAATGCTGTAGTGTGATAAGGTAGTTAGGTGTATGTTCGACTCCCGGCCCTGCGAAGTGTGTGTGTGTGTGTGTGTGTGTGTGTGTGTGTGTGTGTGTGTGTGTGTGTGTGTGTGTCTCCAGCTGCCTGGGGACAGAGTAATGCTTTTAGACGGCTCACTCTCCATACATTCCCTATCGGCGTCTTTGCCTTTGCTGATGATGTCATCCACCTAGAAGTATGCCTCTGGGAGTGTTGTGTTCCAGTAATCTCGATAGCACATTCTGTAACTGAGTAATGCTGTAGTGTGATAAGGTAGTTAGGTGTATGTTCGACTCCCGGCCCTACCGAATGTGTGTGTGTGTGTTTCCAGCTGCCTGGGGACAGAGTAATGCTTTTAGATGGCTCACTCTCCATACATTCCCTATCGGCGTCTTTGCCTTTGCTGATGATGTCATCCACCTAGAAGTATGCCTCTGGGAGTGCTGTGTACCAGTAATCTCGGTAGCGCATTTTGTAATTGTGTAATGCTGTCGTGTGATAAGGTAGTTAGGTGTATGTTCGACTCCTGGCCCTGCTGAATGTGTGTGTGTGTGTGTGTGTGTGTGTGTGTGTGTGTGTGTGTGTGTGTGTGTGTGTGTCCAGCTGCCTGTGGACAGAGTAATGCTTTTAGATGGCTCACTCTCCATACATTCCCTATCGGCGTCTTTGCCTTTGCTGATGATGTCATCCACCTAGAAGTATGCCTCTGGGAGTGCGGTGATGCTGAAACTCGGTAGCACGTTCTGTTACTGTGTAATGCTGTAGTGTGGTAGACTAGACAGGTAGGTGCTTGATTCCATGGCATGGCAGGTGTGTGTTTGGCAGTTATACCCTATGTGATGTCTGTGGGTGGCTAGCTGCGGGATGTGTTCAGTGTGTTTTGTTGCTGACCTATATAGTGTCCACAGCCCGCATATTCTGCCAAGACACTGGGTTGTCAACAAATACATTCGCCAACAGGTCTGGTGAGTAAATGTCAGCAGCCCTACTCTTACCCTCAATACAGTCTGACCCGTGTGACGCAACAGAACACACATGCCTTGATAGTAACAACACTACATGATGCAGGTGGCACATGTAGTTTCCTTTTCATGCCTGTCTAATGCTTTGCTGTCATGTGGTCCGCTGTTGTGATTTAAATGCAATATCTACATATGTGTGTACATGTATATGTGTGTATGTATATCTATGTATATATGTATACAAATAATATATATGATATATGTAGATACAGAGGGATAGACATAGATATAAACATATATGTCTGGGGACATCAGCACTATTGAATGTTTGTGCCGGATGATCTGTACGTGATAACCTGGGATGTATGTATATCTGCCATGGCATAGTGGTAATGCACATCATCTGTTGTGTGCAGGGTCCTGGGTTGTAGTAGTGTAGACACCGGTTATTTTGTTGCTGGGAAGACCATGGGACATTGAATATGGTGATAGTAAGGCACCTGTTACCAGTTGTGTACGGATCTGTGCGACACTAAGCAGTGGTTATTAATTTTGAGGTTCGGTATGGGTCATATAACTATTCATTAGAAGACTATACCATGCAGATGAGGTTGACAATAGTGTATCCCATTTATCCCCAGGGTGTGATGCAGATACCTGGAGTGTATGTGTGTAGTTAGCCGGGTGCAGGGCTCGAATATAGTTGACAGCATGGAAGGGGGGGGGTCAGGCATACTGTACGTACATTGCAGAACTGTGCCTCGGGAGTGCTCCTGCCTTAGCACACCTAAGCTAGGGGTGTGTCTATACTTGCCTGGTGACATTGGGAGGGACAACAGCAGTGGTGGGGTTGTCAGGGTGTACAGGCTGCACAAACAGGTGATGTTCAGCGCAATCAGCAGATGACATGGCCAGCCCGCATCTGCACAGTACGGTAATGTGAGCAAGCATCATACACACAGGTTTCTTCCACACTCTACACCACCGGTGTATACCTGCAGGGACATTTCACGACACAGTCCAACCAAATGAGAAGGGCTGCAGCAGGCAACATAGACCAACATGTGCAGGAGGCTGAGGGCAGTGAGGATGTGTATGCTGCCGAACATCACCTACTGGGGTGACATAAGACTTTATAAACCCAGGGTAACTTACCAGGGGCTACATGAGCTGGGGATGGTGGAGCACTATGGGGTGGACAGAGACCTCCTACAGTGGTTTGTTGACCTCTGCCTGCCACACCTGACACATCAAACAGGCCGAGGGAAACCCATCACAGTGGATACCACGGTATGTGTTGGCCTGGGTATACTAGCCACAGGTACCTCACACAGCACAACTGGGGATATCATGGGGATCTCACAGGCATCTACGTCCAGAGTATTGTGCCAGTTCACAGACACCATGTCAATACATGCTAGTGAGCACGTACATGTCCTCAACACACGTGATTAGTAGACCAGCAATATGCATCTCTTCAACCACATGGATGACTACCCTGGGATACTGGGTGCTATAGCCTGCACACACATACACATCAAAGGACCACCCGGTGAGCGGGGTAGGGCCTACAGTCACTGCAGGGGCATACCCACCAACAGCTAGGCCATATGCGATGGTCGGGGCATTAGATTGAATGTGTGTGCTGTCTGCCCTGGAAGCTATGATGATTCTGATATATGGCTTCTGACATAGCTGTACCACACCTTTGCCAATATGGACATCCCCTACAGTGTCCTAGTGGGGGATGCTGTGTAACCACTGGTGCCATGGCTGATGACACCCAGCAGCAATGCACACACACCTGAACACTCACACCATAATGAGGCGGATGCACAGGCAGGACATGTAACTGAGCATGTGTTTGGGATGCTCAGTTCACGGTTCTGATATCCGGACACATCCGGTGGAGCCCTGCAGTATTCACTAGCTACATGCACACAATTTGTTATGGTATTTGCTATGCTACGCATTCTGATCCTGCAGTAACAGTTGCTGCAGGAACAGCATGGGGCAGGGCCACATGGCCCAACACCACTGCCAAGGCCTGTACAGGCACAGTGTGACTTGGCGAAGGAACTACCTGAGCAGGGCCCAGTCGGTGAAAGGCCGTGCACAGTATGACCTGCCCTTGGCAAATAGGCAACACAAGGCATATGCACTGACACAGTAGGTACCCACGGGTGTCCCCATCTGACCCGCACACAGTACAATGGATGCCAAACATGACACTACCTGTGCTCGGCCATGTATAGGAGGTGCACTGTGTGCATCCGACATAGGCAGCCCTCCAGCACCGTCCTCAGGTCCAGAACACCCCCAGGGTACGTCTATCGACCTACCAATTGGCAGTTGTATTAGAATGTGTATTTACCCATTGCTATGGTATGTATGTGAGCATACAAGAGACTGTGGTGACCAACTGTTAGGGCAGCAGACAGTAGATGTCCATAGTGGCACCATGACATCTGTAGCACATACGGGGGTTACAGTGGTAGCCAGTAGTACACAGGGTGTCCTAACCCACTGCAGATTATGGGATGAACATCATGTGTGTCCATACAGCCCACACACGTTCCATGCAGCTAGACAGGTGTGGACCAATACAGACAAATGATATACAATGGCCTATGGATATGCCCAATGATTGACCCCAACCCCCAAAGACACACACAGATTACAGCAGGCCAGGCAGTTTGATGTAGGTTGCGAAAGCTAGGATGTCCAACTCCACTGTGCTTGTATTTAAAGCTGGGATCTGACGTACACTGGTATCCCTCCAACCAGCAATTTAGGTAGGTTCACACACTGACATGGAGTACCTGGCATACCAGTACAGTAGTGGCAGATGTGTACAACTGTCAGCTGTGCCCCCGTCCAACCTACACATGTGAGAGTCATGTGTGACACCCATGGTGCTGTGTAGGACTGTGGATGCGGTTGGATGTCCCCCCACACTATGCAGACATGTAGCAACTGTCAATGCCACATGACCGTTAGCTACCCTGCAGACACAGCATGACACCTGTCTGTGTAGAACAGAGGGGTCGGCAACACACTACTGACTATCTGGACATGTGACACATGCGATACAGTTGTCCATACTTGGCATGCTCACACATATGACGGTATGACTGTAATGTCAGTCGACAACATGCATAACAGTCATACTGGGCATGCTCTCACACTGACACACAGGACGGCCAGGCATGCATACACCAGTGGTCCGGACATATCTGCCAGTACATTGCTATACTGTTGGATGACTGCGCTGCATGGTGTGTGTGTGGTCTATTGTCTGTACATATGCCATGGTCTATTGTTAATTCACATGAGCTATGTGCTGTGCGCAGGGTACTACTACCAACATGTGAATAGGGCGGTTCTTTGTTTGCGAACAGACCGATGCCTTTGGATACGGACTGGGTAAGGCACATTCCAGCAGGTGGGAGCAGTTGTGTGTGGGTTTGCACAGTGTTAAGCACTGCTGATCTCTGGTTACAGCACCTTTTACCCGTTTAGACTCCACATTTCTTTGACAGTGCTTACAGCCGCGCGCTCACCAACATTTCTGCTTACATTTGTCACTCATGTTGGGTGTGTGCGATCCCTTGTGATGTGTATCACATCGGACTACATGACTACAGTATCGGATATGTCTAACCATTTGGTGACGGCAGGCGTTCGACTGTACAGACTCAGCGGCCTGTCCAGTGACGTAATCATATTATATGCATGTTCCTCATACGATCTGCTCCCATCTGCCTGATACATGGGAACCGATACTCTGCAATGTTGACGTGAATATGATTTTGTTAACGCAGCTGTCCAGCGAGTCATGCTACCGCATACCTGCTGTACGTTTTCCACCTTTCAGATTGCACGACGGGAGACTGTAGGAATAACACCTTTCCCACTTTGCATGGGACAGTCCCTCATTAGGCATATGTCATGTGACGATACTCTAGCCATTGCAACTGCCCTGATTATGGGACATTCTCATATTCTATGTGTCTGTAGTGGTTGCTTGTTACAGGTCTTGTATACCTGACACGTCAATATGTTGTATGTAGTAGCATAAGCAACTTTACAGATGCTAGACTATGCTTTGATTTGTGCTGATATGTATATTGCTGTACTATGCATGGCTGTAGGTATGTTCTGCCCTGGTACGTCTGACATTTCTACAGAGCAGGTCCCACTTTGGCCATTCAGAATGGTGGCGGCCCTATAGATCCTATATGTGGAGCTATCACATGTGTCAAGGCAACACATACCCATAGCCAGTTGTAAACTGACTACTTCCATGGTTTGCATACGTTAAGGTTATTCTTGTAGCATTATAATTGCTAATACTGTTTCCTATTACATGTAGCTGTTTCTGATACAACAAATTAATTTCTGACACCACTACACACAATATATGGCCTCCTTTCCCGAACTCACAGGCCATGTGCCATAACATTCATTTTGCAGGACACAACTGCTCAGACGGGTGTGTCACTCAAAGGGGTATGGGTGTGGAACCTCATCTATTATGCTATCATCTACCTGAGGTGGTCATCAAATTATGCACTTTCCGTCACTAGCAGACCTCACATACCAATGAGGGAGAATGAACACTGTATCAGGAACACTGCATAACACCCTGTGGGACACATTTAGATGATTGGTTCTATTAACCAGACACACTGACAGTCACAGAGCATATGTATTCATTCACGTTTGTCGAGGTACATGCCGTTTATGACTCATACATGTCATCTGTCATTACCAGTATTCCGCCACCTGTCCACCTAATATCACTAGTTCTGGAAGTGTTTATTTGGACTTTGTTACATTCTGATTCATAACTATGGATGTCTATGCTAATCGGGTACACGGCACTGATTTGGTCTCTATGTATTCCCCCGATGGTTTACAGAATATCCGGTAGATGTGCTCTTCAGGTTTGGGACATATAGGCGTCTGCTATGCCCACATAGGAATATTAATGACTTCCACTGGGTGGGCCTACTACATCTCTGCCAACCAGCACCTGCACACTTAAGCCCATTATTGCATACCCATGGTCCACCTACCTGGCACCCCTCTACAGCACTCATGACATATACTTACTGTGAGCGCAGCTGGGGTATGAGCACACCCCTACACATTGCCCACTCTCCCCGTCTCGGGACACATGTCATACGTTTTGTCAACCCATGTAATATCACACTTGCACAACCTACTGTTCCATGTACACCTACATCCTGCTTGCATCGATGACAACAGGTTGACACATACACTCACTTTTTGGGGTCCCGCAAAGGACACCGTTATCCATGTTTAAAG
>NC_056729.1:1325987972-1326007972 GCF_019279795.1 Protopterus annectens
GGGGTTTCCACATGTTTCCCTGCACATTTGACTATTTCATTCATTTATAGATACAATGAATATTATTCTGGGCATCAGTTAATAATTCACTACAGGCATGCAATAGTCCTGTCAACAGATGTGACAGTTGGTTGGTGTACATATGTGTACGGACCTCTGTGATACTCGGGGACTAGTTTCTACAGTGACAGGGCCAAGCCTATGACAACTCAGGGACAATCACAGACACTTCTACCATATTAGTACTATTAACTTGGAACGTGTTGACAGATTCGTATTACTACTAATTTTCTGCAGTTAAATGCGTCTATTTCTCTTCATTGTTGTAAGTAGTCATTCTCATTCAACACCTTTCCTCCAAAGGTCACTGGCTTTGTGAGTGATTAAGAGGCTGGCCAGTTATTGTGCGAATGCTCTGACCATTGGTAGGGTTGACATTGTCATATGTACAGGTTGGGATATATTCTGGGGTCACCAGATTGTTTAGGCCAACACATACCCACGGTCAGTGCAGGTTTAGAACATTCATCAGTTTCCTGTCTGTGAGCCTATACCTTTAGCACTTTAGTTGTTAGCCTGTTTCTTGTATGATTTACGTTTTTTCTATCCTGACGTGACCGCTTTAGGCAACTGTTACATGCAGTATGGTACATAGTTATTTCCTACAATCACAGGACATTTGGCATTGTATCATTTTGGTCAGGTCACACCTACCTACACAGTAACTGTCTCTCACACAGTGGATCAGGGGGTATCCTATTTACGTCAGTGCCTTCATCACCCTTTTTCCATGTGCCACTATGCAAATGTGTGCAATATATTCTCTCGATTATTCGTGTCAGGACACGTGTGCCACGGGCAGGTGTTTGATCCTGGGTAGTAGGTTCTGCATGACCATCTAGGGCTGGACAGTCTCGTGCACCACTACTGCACATTCCAACTTGTGTCCAGATGTCTACAGGACTGGACATCGTGTCTTGATACCCATTCTAATGTTTACACAGGTTATTTATCCCATGAGGGATATCCAAAAATATAACAAGACCGATACCGACCATTCTTCTGGCGTTACGAAACTGTACTGGGGGTTTTACATGTAAGGGATACATAGTTTGCAATCCTGAAACTGCCTAGGGTGACACTACCTACTACATATGCGTAGTGGTCACTATGTGTAGATGTGGCTGCGCCAAACTAGTAGGCCAAGTATGGCTGGATTTGGTGGACGTTCAGGTATGAAGACGGGTTGTGTGATGTGGAGGGGATGCTGGGTAGTCCATTATGCATCCAGGTGTGTTGCATTTGATTTGGCCAGTTCCATCAGCACCAATCTGTGGGTATGTGCCAGTTACATTTCTGTACATTTGTATCGCACATTTTAATATTCATATGTTTGTGGGATTGTGTTCTACAGTATGGCCTGTATGGTTGTATTGCAGATGTGTATACATGTTCTTTGTGTTTCTTTCTGCTTCACCCGCTGCCCCCTCATACACCTCCAGTTCACCTATTCTGCATACGACACAGTCTTGCCTTTGAGGATTATACCATTACCCATCCCCCACACACACATATTCCTGACACTCCATCCATCACTGCTTTGGTTGATGGCCCATGACACGGTCAAGGTAACACATTGCATACCCTACATATGTCAGGTACCTGTATGGTTGTGTGGACTATCCTGGCATGTTTCACCTTCCACATGCTATACCTTACACACATAGGTACACGCCCATACTTAACTTTCATGACATGGTTGGTACAACTGGGTAATACTCATTCAACTGTGACACATCCTGACAAGTATGGCTTGGACCGCAGATGTGCGGATTTTGGCCGACTGTTCTGATCATTGGTAGGATGCCACCTTTTCCTATGTCCAAGATGGGATATATTCCGGGCACATATCCGATTGTACTGGACAGCACGTACCCACAGTCAATGCTACGGATAATACTGTTCCTTTAAGACTACATGTTGCCTTGTTGTTGTAGCAGTTTATATGCTCCTTCTGTTTCGTTTACATGCTTATTCTATTTCCTGTCACATATGGTATGTTAAATACGGACATACCTATTGTATGTGACTATTACATGCGTTGTGGGATATAATTCTGTCATACGGTTGCTAGATATTTACATTTATCGTGTTTTTTGTTATGGACACATCTGCCCAGCTGTGTACTCTCCCTCACAATATGGGTCAGCTGGTGACCCTGACCATTGGGCTGGACGTACCTATTGGCAGTGTGCTAACATGATGCGTTTCACTTCCACTTGGTATAACTATCTACACTGCATTGAACTACAGGCACGGGGTTTTCAATGTCATTTGTTCGAGGGATAGGGACCCGTTATTCCCTACTGTGCATTTGTGTTTGCTTCTTCATTTTGCGTTCGCAGGAACTATCTTGTATGCATTGTATACGTTTCGGTATCCATGGACACTGACAGATGTGATTACTATTGCTTGCAAATTGTTATATGCAAGCATTTTAAGTTGCACGTCAACAGCTGACATTTCCACGCCTCCGTGCGGCACTTCGACATGCCCTATGCACTCGTGCTCCTTTCCTATGCATGTGGCTGTGGCGGCAGCATGCCTTCATTAATATGAATTTGGCGCTACTGCACCATCTTCACGGCACACAGTCAGCGCAAGCCTAACGCCAGCCTTGCGCCGAGCTTTATAAATCCCGGGTAAATGTAAATGGCTGGATTGGGGAAGAAGTAAAAATAGAGTGTGGAATAAAGCAGGGCTGCCCAGCTAGTAGTGTAATTTTCTCATTAGTTGTGAATGCAACAGTGAAGGAAATTAATAAAATGTGGATATAAAATGATGAAGGAAGTACAATTGCCAATATGTATAATTATGTGGATGCTATTATATTAATTATTAAAAATAAAGTTTGGATGGAAAAAGTAAATGAAAAATTAAGTATAAATTAAAAAAAATGGTTTAAGTATAAATAAGGAGAAAAATAAAGGATTTGGTTTTGAAGGTATGATAGGAGGTGTTGAGTTTAATGAAAAATATATAAATATATTAGGAATAACTTTTGGAAGGAATGAATACAGACAACAATGGGATAATGTACTCAAAGTAAAGGATATGACTAATTTTTGTAAATCTTATAGATTTTCATATAGAAAAAAAAAGCACACGAACACCATGGTAATAGGAACAATTGCTTACGTTGCTAATATCTATATGATTCCTATTAAGTATGAAAAGGAATTAATGGTGATTATATTCTCTTTTATATGGGGCTCTAGACTGAATCCAGTCAAAAGAGGGATTTTGTATATGAAAGAAGAGCAAGGATGTTTGGGTTTAAGAAGCCCACTAGTACATGCAGAATCTTTAATTTTATATAATGTATTAAAAGGAATTATGAAGGAAAATAAAACATTGACAGAAATGATACTATATTAGAAATATAAAGAATTGTGGGAAGGAATGGAAGTTAAAAAAAGAAGTAAAAGCATTGTGAATGAAGAAATAAAAGAGTATCAAAACAAAATTGTGTTATGGAAAATAAAAAATAATATATGTGAGAAAAATAGAAAGGAATGGTACTTATGTATCATGAAAACATTTTATTGTATTGATCCATAGAAAGATTTAAAAAAAAGATAAGAAAAAGTCATAATTATGAGATATAATAACTATAAAAAATTAAAGTATGTAATGATTTTTTATGGAGATTGTGTGTTAGAAAATTGCCGGTTAAGGCAAATATGCCATACAAAAAAGCAAGATAGAATATGTAATAAATGTGGAGAGTTTGAGACTACTGAGCATGTGTTTTTGAAATGTGAAAGAGTTAATAATTTGTGAAAAGAAATATGTAAAGATATTAGGGTGAAAAGTTTGTTAAAATTTGAACAAATAAATATGGATATAATAGAATTTGATTATTATGGTGCATGTAAACAGGAAGAAGTGACAAAAATGGACAGAGTAATATTTTATGCTTCATGGACTATATGGAATAAGAGACTAAATAAAATTAAATACAATGGAAAATGGACTTTGACAAAGATTTTGGAAAAAAATAAAGTTTTGCTTGTGGATAAAAGAGTGTAGGGAGGAATGCTTAAATAGAAGTTTGCAATGTATGGAGATTTGTAAATAGATGTAAATGTAAATATGTAAATGATATGTAATGTATATATCAATAAAAAACCCTACTCTTATGAGTCCATAATTGTGGAAGAACGAGCACCAATTACATTCACGTCTCTATCCTGGCACAATATGGAGAAGATGACAGAGACAGCAGAGGTGAATGTCAGCTCACAGCAAGAAGATTCTGAGACAATGTTTCCGAACAATTTGTTTGCTGTATTGGAACCAACTGTGAAAGAAGAGTGTGTAGTTACAACCCTGCTTTTGGGAGGGTTGCCGGATGATATCATGCAGGACATGATGTTACAAAGTGAATGGGAAAATGGAGGAGACATATCACAGGGAGAAATAATGGAGAAAATCCAGAGTAAATAGGCAGCAGAAATAATGAAAAGGGCTAATGAGCCAAAGAAAAATTCATATGTTGAGACAGTTGGGAGTTTGCAGGAACAGAAAGAAAAAAAACAGATGATGGTCCAAAGAGAAAGTATATGGTGAAAATACAAAGCAAAAAGAACACTGAGCTAAATGGATACACAATATGGGACACTATAGTCTTTCTTCTGAGTGTCACGGTACAAGAGGTAGGAGCTTTTATTTTGGAAAATAAAGAGACTTTCTGTGACATTATTTTTGAGACTGTTCAGGGACTGGGGAACTTTTTGTGTGATTATGAAATTAAAATAAATTATAACCCATGGAACAATTATATCATATAAGCTTTTTTTTTTGTGAAACAAACTAAAAAATAACTAATATACAATTTCATATAGAAGTAAAAACAGAGACTTTAAAAATTCATTTAAAAATGTTTTCAAAGAAGTGATGGACATGTCAAAAGTCTGTCATAATAGAGGTTTATGGACTGGGATGGGATTGCAATATTGTTTTGTGAATGGAAATGGAGAAGATTTTGCATATTTCAAATGTTATTAATGTTGGTGGTAATTGGGAATAGTAAAATATTGGGGACAACCAAAGATATGTTTTATTATGGGAAGGAAGGCAGTTTTGTGAATAATTGTGATAAAAATGTTATACATGTGCGAAAATGGGACAAGATGCAAAAGAATGTGAGTTAGAATTTTATAAATGCTAACAAATTGGGCATTTATGGATAGACTGTTAAAAAGAGATTAATAATAGTGCACAAAATAGGAGAAGATATAGAGCAAACTGAAAAAGGTTTAGAAATTCAAATTGAAGATACTATAGAAGAAAAAAGATAAAGATAAAGAACAAGAACACAGAGTGGATGTAGAAAGAGTCAGAAATTAGTGACAAGGAAGATATAAACTGGAAAATAGTAAAAGGAAAAAAGAATTTGATTGGAAGAAGAGTAATAGATAGGAAAACAAATGTTAAAGCAATACATTTAAAAGAAAAAAAAAAGGATATGGGTACTGAAAATTGAAAAGGTTAAACGATTTCTCCTAAATTAAGGAATAGGGAGAGTAGCAATTTAAGAATTATAGTATAAAATAGTATAAAATATAACAGGAATAATGGGAGTTTTAGAATGGTGTAATATATGTTATATAGATATAATTGTATTAGAAGACATAAAATGTCTGACAGGAAAAAAGATTGCAAACAGAAAAAGTGTGGGATGGAAATAGAACCTGGGAAATGAATATTGTTTAGGAATAGCAGTATTATGTCAAAGAACGGTAACAATATTAGATGTAACATTAGTAAGAATAGGAAGATTAACCCTTATTGATGTGAGATGGCATGAAAAAATATATAGAATTATAGCATAATATGCATATGTAGCATGCAAAGAAAGGTAGAGTTTATTTCAGCAATTACTGGACTAGGTAGTAGTAAATATGAATATTATAATAACAGGAGATTTTAATTGTCATTTAAGTGGCATAAAGAAAAAAAGGAAGAGATATAAGAAAAACATGTCTGGAGTAATAAAATGTGGGAAGCTGATTATTTGGAATAGAAAGTTCTGTATGTATATTACAGATGTTCTTAAATCAGAAATAGATTATTTTACATCTGAAGTATTAAAATAACAGAAGGTGAAGCAGTTGTAATAGGATTTAGAGATCATTTAGCAATATGGATGAAAATAAATGAAAGTAAAGAACATATAAAAATAAGAAAAATAAAAAGACTAAATGAGAAAGAATGGAATGAAAAGGGATAGGAAAAATCATACAAATTATGGATAGATCATGTTACAATGAAAACATTTTATGTCAAATGGCTGGGGTGGTGAATTACATTTAAAAGTAAATATAAGATAAGCTTTTAAAGATGGCAAAGGGGAAGTAGAAAAAGTAAAAATATAGAAATGCTTTTGAAAAGCTAGAGAGAAATGACAAATATTATGAAATGAAAAAGTGTTATATAAAACAAATTATGAAAAGATTGAGAATTTGGAACAAAGGTATTTAGTACAAGGAAAGAAGGGAGAAGTATAAACATATTTAGGTAAGATGGTGAAAAAAGTCAGTAGAGTGACGAGAGGGATAAAAATTTGGAGAGAGCAGGAAATAAAAAACAGATAATGGAAACTGTAGTACATTATATGGAAGAATGTTTAAAGAAAAAAAGAAAGTTTGTAATAAAATATGAAAAGTTAAATGTTTTTCAGATCAAGTAAATAAGGAAATTGAGAAAGAGATCACTATGTATGAATTAGATAAAGTTCTAAATAAGTTAATATAGATTCAGTAGCATTTCCAGATGGAATAGGGTATGACGTATAGAAATTTAATGGAATGGCAGAAAAGGTATTTATTATCTGTTTTAAATGAATGGTTTCATTATAAAAATGGTAAAAAGAAAATATAAAGAACTGGAGACCAATAGTGCTAATAATACTAAATTGTAAATAGAAGAAATGATTCAAAACTTATGGTAGGTGATATTATTAAAGCATTTGATTCTATAGACCATAATACATTATAGAAATTAATAGAGGCATACAGTTTTAGTGATAAAATTAAAAAAAAAGTTTATATGACAGCATATAGTAATAATAAAATAAGAATTTTGATTAATGGCTGGTTAAGTATGGAAATAGCGATGAGTAATGGGATAAGACAAGGCTGTCCTATGAATAGTATATTATTTGCCTTAGTTATGAATATGGTAGTAAGTAAGGTGAATAGTAAAATGAAGAATGCAAATTATATAATACAGTCAGGTGTGTCCATTCCAGTTTTTATGACATATGCAGATGATATTATTATAGTTACTAAAATAATATATGGATGAATGAAGCAAAATTTGTATGGTAGATAGTTTAAAAGAAATTGGTATGACATTAAATAAGGATAAAAGTAAAGCTTTGGGGGTTAAGATAAAAATAGGATGAATATAGTTTACAATGAAAGAAATGTCAGTACTGGCAATAAATTTTGAAGATAAAACAATATGCAAACACAATGGGAAAATCTGTTACAAGAACTGAAAGGAATTTTTCATCTGTGGAGAACATATAGATTCTATATTAATGGGGAAATGGCATATTTATCATGTGTATATGATTCCAAAAAGACATGAAAAACAAAATTGTTAAAAGTTATATTCACTTTTATAGATGGGAATCTAAATTAAATCCAGTCAAGAAAAGAGTGTTATACATAGACAAAGATGAAAGGAGATTAGGATTATTAAATCAAGTATTATTTGCAGTTTTATTAAATTTATATAAAGTGTTGAGACTTTTAAGAATAAGGCTGATATGCAGAGCTGTAGTAATGACAGAGGGATAAAATTGATCAGTCACAGCATGAAGTTATGGGAAAGAGTAGTGGAAGGTTAAGAAGGGAGGTCATGATTAGTGAGCAGCAGTATGGTCTCATGCCGGGAAACAGCACTACAGATGCATTGTTTGCTCTGAGAGGGTTGATGGAGAAGTATAGAGAAGGTCTGAAGGAGTTGCATTGTGTCTTTGTGGACTTAGAGAAAGTATATGACAGGGTGTCTAGAGAGGAGTTGTGGTATTGTATGAGGAAGTATGTAGGCAGAGAAGTATGTAAGAGTGGTACAGGATATGTACGAGGGTAGTGTGACAGTGGTGAGGTCTGAGGTAGGAGTGATGGATGCATTTAAGATGGAGGTGGGATTACATCATGGATCAGCTCTGGGCCCTTTCTTATTTGCAGTGGTGATGGACAGGTTGACAGACGAGATCAGACAGGAGTCCCCATGGACTATGATGTCGCAGATGACATTGTGATCTGTAGTGAGAGTAAGGAACAGGTTGAGGAGACCTTAGAGAGGTGGAAATATGCTCTAGGGAGGAGGGAATGAAGGTCAGCAGGACTAAGACAGAATATATGTGTGTGAGTGAGAGGGAGGATGGAGGAATGGTGAGGATGCAGGGAGTAGAGTTGATTAAGGTGGATGAGTTGAAATACTTGGATCAACTGTTCAGAGTAATGGTGAATGTGGAAAAGAGGTGAAGAAGAAAGTACAGGCAGGGTGGAGTGGGTGGAGAAGAGTGTCAGGAGTGATTTGTGACAGAAGGGTACCAGTAAGAGTGAAAGAGAAGGTCTACAAGAGGGTAGTGAAACCTGCTATGTTATATGGGTTGGAGATAGTGGTACTGACAAAAAGTTAGGAGTCAGAGCTGGAGGTGGCAGAGTTAAAGATGTTAAGATTTGCACTGGATGTGATGAGGATGGACAAGATTAGGAATCAGTATATTAGAGGGTCAGCTCAGGTTAGACAGTTTGGAGATAAAGCTAGAGAGACGAGATTGCATTGGTTTGGTCATGTGCTGAGGAGGTATACTGGGTATATTGGGAACAGGATGCTAAGGATGGAGCTGCCAGGTAAGAGGAGAAGAGGAAGGCCTAAGATAAGATTTATGGATGTGGTGAGCAAGGACATTGAGGTAGTTGGTGTGACAGAGCAAGATGCAGGGGACAAGAAGAAATGTAAACAGGCGATCCGCTGTGGTGACCACCTAATGGAAACAGCCAGAAGAAAAAGAAGAAGAAGAAGTTGAGATTTAGAAATAAAGAGCATGAGACACTAGTAGTAAGACTGTTAAAGTCTAAATAATATTTTTGAGGAGACAATAAGAAGAAATAAGAAAGTAAAAGAATGCATTAATGAAGAAATAAAAAAATATCAAAAAAATAAAAAAATAAAAATGTGGAAGGTAAAGACTGATTAGATAGAATATTGAAAAATATGGTGTAGGAATATAATGATACAATATTATTGTGTTGATCCATGGAAACAATTACCAGAAGAAAAGATTATGCCCATAAAGGAAAGAAACAAGTAGTGTTGTAATAAAGTAGAATGTTAGGATTTTCTATGGAGATTTGGAATAAAGAATTTATCAGCAAAAATAAATATGCCGTATAAAAAGAAAAGTGAGAGAATATGTTGTACTGTGGAGAAGAAGAAACCACAGAACATGTTTTCTAAAATTCAAAAGAGTACAAACATTATGGAAAAAAATATATGATGATTTTTTTTCAAAAATTAAAAAAATGTTAATGACATATACATGGACGCAATTGAATATGGATCTTATAAGAACAGAAACAAAGAATATAATATAAGAATAGAAAAAATGTTATTCTATGAAATATGTCTAATTTGGAATGAGAGATTAAATGCAATTATGTTCATTGGAAAATGGATCTTGTCAGTGACATTAAGAAAAATCAGAGTGTGGTTATGGAAAAGGAGTGGGGGTCTAGTTTAAAGAAAAATACATCAAGATAAAAAACAGAATGTAGAATGAATAAATTACATGAATGTTTTTGAGTAAAGTCTTATCAATACTGTAATTCTGGAAATATGTATAGAATTATATAAAAATGTAAATGTGAAAATGTTAATATATGAATAATATGACATGTAAATAAAGGACCCCTATTCTTTTCAATAGGTGCTGTGGGCTCTTTTACATCCACCTGAGCTACCACTAGTTCAAGGAAGTGGGGGCTTAATTTAACATCTCATCCAAAGGATTACACAGTCAGAAGTACAGCACCCCCTTATGCTGCACTGTATTGGCAGCAATTAATCTGTTTGGTGTGAGAATAGAACTCACAGCCCTTGGAACAAAAGGTAAGTGTGCTGTTGTGCCACTGACACTGCTTAATTAATGTATTTTAACTGGATCAACTTCACTTGACCTAAAACTCATTTGACTGACACCCATTTGACCGACACCCAGTTGACCTAAATTTCATTTGACTGACAACTCATTTGACTGACTCCCATTTCACTGACTTGTAAGACATAGACTTGTTGTGGGTTTTACTTCACCTGTGACTTGCTTGTGATAAAAAGAATTACTGTAACTTACAGTGCTGACTATTAGAATTCCAATAGTCATGTAGAAAGTAGTGTTGTAGTGTTTCTAAATGTGGGTTTGTCTCTTTTATGCAAAGTTTCTAAAGTAATTTGGCGAATGTTTTGTGAGTTCCCAGCAGTAGTGGCAGCGTGTAGAGTACAGTAAGGCAAGTTAAAGGTATATGCCCTTTTCCCCACTGTAGTGCGATCCTGGAGTTAGTATATATAATTAGGGTGTGTGTGGGGGGCATAGCCACTCAACTAGTTTGGTTGTACATTGTCACGTTTCTGTTAAGAGGGTACGTAAGTAGTTTTTAAGTTTTGGAAAGGGTTAGTTATTGGTGTTCTGAGCGTGCTTGTCTCTGGTTTAAGATTTAGTATGCTGAAATTCAGCATTGTAAGCTGTCGGTGAAATGGGAGTCAGTCAAATGAAATTTAGGTCAATTGGGTGTCAGTCAAATGGGTGTCATTCAAATGAGTTTTAGGTCAAGTGAAGTAGATCCATTTTAACTAGATGAACACAAATGAAGCTGATATTTTTAGCAGTTTTGTCATAGGCTTAAACATTTCACTTAGAATGAATATAATAACCTAAAGTTCCAAAATTCCTGTAGCTAACCAGAGATGTAACTGATACCATAGCAGATAAAGAGCCTACTCTGTAGACTAGCAGCAGGGAGAGTCCATTTCCACAGATACTGAGGAGAAGGCCACACTGCTATAGCATAGTAAACAATGGAACAGCTATCTAACTAGTGGTGAAGTATAAGGAGAGAGAAAGCTTCTCACCAAGTCAGGTAACAGTCAAATTTAAATATAATTCACCTGCTACAATCTTACTCAATAGCTCTAATTTACTATTGAGAGTGGTGTGTAAATATTGAAGTTCATGAAAACAGTATTCTGCTCCTTTCAGCAAAAGCCATTTCCTACTTTTTTGCTGGATACAGACATCATTTGCATATGTTTTCAACCAAGAGCAGGATTATGATCCTGACTAAATATATGGGAGTGACTTGTTGACTAATGGCACTTGCGGGTATATGAAGCTAGTGCAAGATGCCAATAAAAGAATAACATCATTGCAAGTACATTTTTTGGCATTTTTTTCCATTGTCATATTTTAAAAATCACAGTCTACTCACTGACTGCACAGCAGGAACTGCATGTGGGGTTTTCTACTGTTCAGTGAGTACAAACTCAAGGAGGTTTTAAATCTCCAAGCTAACTTCAAATCCACGATTGCTGTTTTTGCAGGAAATACTTGCTATTGTGGTTTCTGAGTATAAGCAACAGCAATTTATTTAAGGTGATTTCTACTTTCTTCATGTTTGTGTGACCTCGAAGCTGGAATATGCAAGTTCAGCAGGGTGGAGGCCCCACCTGCAAAAAATGCTTACATCAATACACACACGCACAAATATATATATATATATATATATATATATATATATATATGTGTGTGTGTCCAAAAAATGAGGAACACTAGCTCTCATAATGTGGAACAAATGGGCAAAATGTGGAACACATGCTAATGGCTTACTAACAACTTCAACTAGGAATGTCATATGATGGTTAAAATAAGCTGGTTTTACTTATAAAGAATATCGTTTAATTAATTAATATGATTCACTTCTATTTACAATGGATTTCACTTCAAAAAATTCCTAACACTGAATGTGTGACAGAGTCTTTCATTGTGGAACACTGAGGAACTTTGAGGAACATGAACTTTTTAAGACCCCAAATGAGGTACGTTCCTCATAATGAGGTACACTTGAGAGGTATGGTGTGTGTGTGTGTGTGTGTGTGTGTGTGTTCTGACCATTTATGCTCGACAAGTTGGCTCCTCACCATATGTAATGTAGTGATTCATCATAGAAGCTTGCTCAAATCTATTTTCTGTTAGGTCATTTTTTTTGCAGCAAGTAAGAGAGTCTAGCTTAACTAAATATATACCACATGGACAGTACCTTAAAATTCAGTTTATGCCCCTTTTCTGTTGGTGGTTTCTCACAGTGCAGCAGAACAGTTCAGGATTTTGCCTTAACTCATGTTCCTACTTTTGATACAGATTTCTAAGATCGAGTAATGCTGCACAGACATTTCTCTTACTGTAAGGTGCTAATATGAATCCTTGTGAACAAAGCAGTTGCTAATATGAATCCTTATGAACAAAGCGGTTGCTAATATGAATCCTTGTGAACAAAGCAGTCCTCAGCCAGTCAGTACTCCTCATCCTCAAATGGTAATGTTTGTTGGAATTAAACAGCTTTATCTAGACATCACATCTGATTGCATCAGACTATTAAACAGATCAAGCACAGTGAACTCTAATTGTCACATTTTCTCTCCACCTATCAATATGCATTTCCTCACTCTTCAGTGATCCAATAAACACACTTGCTACATAAAATCATATAAAAATACATGTATTTACAAAAATTCTGAGCACTTTCTTTTGTTTTAAACAATGGTACAATATGAATTATCAGCAGTAAAAATGGAAATGAAACACTATGAAAACTGACTCAATCATCACAATTGAGAAAACAGAATATCTTCATTTCAGCCTTTTTTCATCTCAGATTTTATAGAAATGAAATCATTCAAACCTAGTTGAATACTGTCAACCACTCCAGCTGCCACAATAACTTTTTCTGTCAAGTAAAAGTGGAATGTTCCGCTTTCTTTCTGGTAACTGTTTCTGCTTTAAAACATCAAAATACATTTTCTAAAGACTGAACACTCTGTGGAAGGTGTGCACAGGACATACAATTATAATTATATTTTTTATAATGACAAAACACACTCTTTGTTTCGACTTTTTGTCTTTCCTTCTTAAATAAATTTGCTGTTAAGAACTGCAAGCAGATACAAAAGTCACATTATTTCTGATGCATATAAAGTGTTGCCTGGCTCTATATACTTTACCTATATCTAAACTTCAAAAATAAGGGGTGCTGGCCACATACCTGCAGCTTGCACAGAAATGCACATGAAACTGTCTTTTCTTTTCTGGGTCACCTCTGCCATATTTTATCATTCACTGTCCTTTTCTAAGAGACATTTTAGACTATTTCTGCTAATATTATAAAAACTGTTCCATCCTCAAGCATATTTCCTACTGTTGTGTTATTGCACAAAAGTCTTCAGTTCCTTCCGTCTATTTAACATAATAGATATGAACACTAAAACAGATCACCCATAACTAGGGACCTGTCCTTCATCTAACTGTAGGCATTGCTAGCTTGCCTTCTTGCAATAACACCCTCTGCCACAGGTTTGTGTCTAGTGTTTGTTTCATCCTTCACAGTTTGAATAATCGCATTCATATAGTGGGCTTGATACCTGTTTCAACAAACAGATTTCTCAGATCATAGACTTTGTGCTAAAAAAATCTTATACACATGTTAGTATAGAAATTATTATAACCTGGCTTTTCATCACAGGCAGTTTCAACACCTTTGGGTATTAACTGTTGCAATATATATATAAGCGTGGCTGCATTCTGTTTTTCTGTATATTGAAGTTCACAGTTTTTCTCCATTTTCTTTCTTTTAGAACTTTTAAGTCTAAAAATTGCACAACTATCTGAAAGCAGTGTGTAGAAATTTCAAAAAATATACTGGAGTATTTCCAAACCAGTACATGCCACTTGTCCGCAGCACACATTGGCCATCAATAAAAATGAAAATACATTGTATATATTGCTCAAAGAAAGAACAGTGAATGAAATTATCTTCCCATTTGGTCATAAACAAGTTTGCAAAACTTGTCAATGCCCCACCTGAAATTTACTGGCAAAACTTACTCTTAAAAAAGCAAAAAAAAAATCTGTAAAACCAAATCCAACAATTTTATAATTAGATAATCTTCATTATCAAAGATATTTGTCTTTTCGTGGATGAATAAAATCACCCCTGTACTACCTCAAACTTTTAGATGCAGTTCCTGTGATACAGAGTTTGATTCTGTTAGCTTTATTTGCTTACTGTTTGACCTTGTACAACTCACTTAACCACAGTGCTTTGGGGCAATAGGGAATTTGAGGCTAGGTCTCTAATTGTCTCCTGGACAACATGCCTAGTAGCTACTATGAATTTCTAAGACTGTATTAAAATTAATGGAAATCCCACATAATTTCTTCATCTCCCAAGAAACTATATTCAGAGGTGTTACTTTGTACAGAGCATATCTAGTATAGCTAGCAATGTCTCATCACTAATTTTGTAATAATTTAATGTATCTACAAAGTCACAAGTGTTCTTATTAAAAGTCCTTACAAAACCCATAAGGAATGCCCAACTTTCTGTCTACCAAAATGGACCAGTGATTTAATTTTTGATGTAATACTTGAGACAGTCTAAAGGGAGACTTTCTTATTTTTCTGTACTTTTGGTATCCCAAAGTACTCAAGGAATATAGGCCTAGTCTCAGACAGAAATCAGAAATATTTTATTCCCAAATCCTATTTGTTAGTAAATCCAACACTACTTCATCAGTATTATTATAGGTTCTGTTAACCTTATTTAATTTCAGTAAGCTGTAGCAATTCAGATGCACCTATGTACTCTTCACTTTGCTAACATAAATATTAGTGTCCATAACTGAAAATTCACTTCCTTTATCTGCACATATATAACGTAATGTGGTCAACCAAAAGTATTTCTCTCAATTAATGTCAAGTTAACATACATTTATTTTGCTGTCTGACTTAACAGCTGCCTCACATCCTTTTCAGAGACTGAGACTAATTTTACAAAAGAGGGTTAAATGAGCCTGGTTTGTTTATGGTGTAGTCACTTTCACTGTTTGAGTGAAGTCATCTAAAGGAAGCCATTATTTTTACATTAATCTATCCTGTGTACAACTATAAATAAATTAAACCATCCAATAACTTTGCCTTTACATAAAAGTTAAACCTGCTTATGTCAAAGTCAATTCAATTTATGTTAGTACTTTTATGCAAATATAAATGTAAGTTTGTATGTATATGTTTATTCATACATACAACGCTAAAACACCAACGCAGCAACAACGTAATAAAATTAAATGGCTGGTGTGGAATGGCAAACTCAATAACTCCTCAGCTTGGACAGTACACAAAGTTTATTGCAAACAACACAAAGTAACTAAACACTCCGGGTTAAGCGCTTTCATCTGAACAGGCAGACTTCTTTAGAACAATATTAATTAATACTGCACTCATTAAATAAACTTTATGGCACCAAAGCACATTTCTCATGAGATGATTTAAAGGTATATACAAAAAAAGCTTACATATATAACATACAAAAGCAGTCCTATCCCTATTGTTACAATAAATTTCTTATCAATAAAACACTCATAAAATTTAAATATGAATATATAAGTTATGAATTAATAATACATTCAATAATCATATACACATATGATAACTATTGTCGGGGGCAATAATCTAACAATAATATTAAAACATAGTAAAAAATATGAGAAAATGATCATAACTATTTAGAACCATAAAAATATGCAATAATGCTGTACCATAAAAACTATGCTAAATGTAAGAAAGGTTTTATACTGATTGAATTGTTAATGCCAGGAAGTCTCGTGGCATCAGAAATGATCTGCCACTTACTCTTCTTCATGGCCAAGAAGGCTTTAACATTACCCCCATATGCTGTAATACTAACCTGATCAATGATTGAAAATTTAAAATGATGCGTATCTCCACTTTTAAGTACATGCCTATATAGGGCATTCTTATTGTCATTGTTTTTGATACTGTAAAGATGTTCATAAATGCGTCATCTCAAGTGTTTAGTTACTTTGTGTTGTTTGCAATAAACTTTGTGCACTGTCCAAGCCGAGGAGTTATTGGGTTTGCCATTCCACTCCAGCCATTTAATTTTATTCATACATAACATGTGTGTGTGTGTGTGTGTGTGTGTGTGTGTGTGTGTGTGTGTGTGTGTGTGTGTGTGTGTGTGTCTGTGTGTGTGTGTGTGTGTGTGTGTGTGAGTGTGTGTGTATTTTTTGGGGGGGTTATGGTTGGTATAATAAGGTGCTTATCTCACAGCCACAAGGTTGTTGTTGTGTCTTTCGGCTTTTCCCAGTTAGGGGTCGCCACAGCGGAACTCCAGTCCGCTAATGATTGGTAGTTGATTTTTACGTGCCGAGTTACTAGCCCCTGATGCACAACCTTCAATGAAGGTACCCCATTCACGCATATCTCCACGTAGAAGACGCTCTAGCTGAGAATCGAACCGGACAGCGTCTTACTGTGTGGCGACAACTCTACCGCAGCACCACCACCGCGGTAGATCTCACAGTCACAAGGTACATGGTTTAATTCTCACCTTTGAAAGAGAAATCAGATAAGCTTAAAATAGCTCTCAAGGACAGCTAGCCTTGTATTCATTATCTTGACCTCGCTAAGGCATTTGATACAATAACCCACGTGTGCACTTTAAACAAACTCATGGATATAGGCATAAACCCATATGTTACAGCTTGATAACCAGCTGGCCCTCAGACAGGACCCAGGAAAATAGGATAGGGAGACCTCCTCCACAAACAGGCTGGTAACGACTGGAGTCCCTCCGAGGTCTGTGCTGGGTATTCTCCTTTTTAACATCTACTTCTCAGATGTCAAGGCCAATGTCAAGAACATCTGGCTGACCAAGTGTACAGATGACTGCAAACTAGGAGCAGTCATAACCACCTCCCCAAGACACTAACATCCTCCAAGATGGACTACACAGACAAATGACTTGTGCCAAAGTCGTGGCTTAAAACTCTGTGCCAAGAAATGTGTAACAGTATGCTTTGGGAAGTTAGCACCCCTAGGAAATTATGTCATTGATAGCACAACATTAAGAGCAGAATCAATAGTCAGTGATTTGGGTATGCATGTAAATAGTAACTGGGCATTTGACCAGTATTTGCCTAAGGTGTAAGGAAATCCTTTTATGTTGCTCAATTTATAAACAAGGGCATGGCATGTAGGTGCAAGGAAGCCATTATTCTGCTGTATTTAGTTCTCCTCAGACTCATCATTGAGTATGACGTCTCCTGTGATATGTACCTGTAATGTCCACAGAGGTTCCTCATAAAAATAATACAGAGCATAAACAGCATGTCCTATATAGTTTGCCTCAAAGCCCTGTCTAATACAGTTTATTTCCTACATACGGTTGAGGGGTGATCTATGCCTGGCATACAAGGCATTCTTAGATCCCATTCTGTAGGGCGTTTTGCATACCCACAAAACAAACAGCATCAGAGTGACTCAATCTAGGGATTTAAACTTTGCTTGTGATATAAACAGGACATGTTGGCAGGACAGATATACGTTTCAGAATTTCCCTTTTCTGGAACAGGCTTCCTATCTGGATGCGAAATTGGAACTACTCCCTGGGTCTAGCACCTATATCTGTAATGGACAGAGGTAGCCTGTAAATCTTGGCCTAGCTTACATATACTCTTTGAATAATCTCTAAGGTACATAAACTTGTGGGATGCAGTTGGGATACTTGGCTAGGCTTATAAATGCCCCATTGGTCGTTAGTGTAGTATACATCTATGACTATCTATCTATATATATATATATATATATATATATATATATATATATATATACATTTTTAAAGGATGAGGGATTCGGTCTGGGATTCAGAAAGTCTACCACCAGTGGTAAACCCTAACAGTGGTGTAAAATGGCTGGTGGTGGCCCTTTTCAATTCTGAAACAGACTAACTACAATGATTCTAAATGGTTGGTAGAATCACCAAGTTGGGCTGTCTCCACGGCCATGCTAAATGTTAATGAGGAATTCCAGTGGAGTGGAGTGGATTTTGATAACTAGCCATACAATTTCCTCAGAAATGCCTCCACTTGCGTATCAAAGCCAGTTTCCATCTATAGTGTCCTAACACTATGTTAATGTCATCTATAATGTCACATCTTCCATACTGAGGAAGCTAGACCCCAATACAATAGCACTCTTCATATCTACATTTGGAGCACAACCTCACTTCCATACATCTGCACAGATGTTTCCTTGTTGGGAATGGAGGGACAGATGTTTGGTTTTATTATCAGAAGTGTCTTTAACTCATTGCCTGACCTCATAACACTTATAGTATTCCCATTGCTCAGTCCCTATATTATCATTAGATTAATTCACAGGTTTGTGCCACTGCTATCCTGCCTCCTTTAGAGAAGATTGTTAATGATCGGCTGGTTGAAGTGTATGATAGCTACCTCCTGAATGATCAGACTTTTAAAATTGGATTGCATAACTCAATGGTCTTATTAGTTACTAATATGAACAGGACTACAAAATTAGTTACACAGGCAATGCTATTCATGGTGTCTCTGAGAAACAAATTCAGATAAGTGTCTGTTAACAACACATTTTCTCCTTTGTGGAAGTTGTTTGCCAGTACATTAATCGGATCTTTTAAACCCCAGATGTAGTAACAAAGAGATTTTCATGCAGTGTTCCTTTATGCTGGAGATGTAACTTAAGTCAATATGATCTTATATGGGAACACATGATCTGGAAATGTCCTAGGATTCAACAGTTTTTGTATCAGTTTTGGGACAGGGCAGATTAGGTATATAAAACATCATTAAGGGAGACAGTAGCTAGTGCTGTATCATATTTTACCTAACTATAAAACTCCATCTCCACTTATAAGCATAATGATATTTTCTAGAAAAAAAAATATTGCCAGATATTGGAAATTGTTTCATTCCCCATAGAATGTTTTGCCTGGTGCATCCTTCATGAAATCTACAAAGATGTATCTGTAGGGACAGAATGATATTTTCTTCATAAATGAACACGATATATATATATATATATATATATATATATATATATATATATATATATATATGGGTCTACTTCAGAATGTTGACCGTTCGGAATGCCGACTTTCAAATGACTGACACCATATGATCGACATTCCGAAATACCAACATCCTGAAATAGCACCATTTACCTTCCTGTAAACACAATAAAACTGTTATGCCCCCCACACTCCCTGCTACTTAAATATTCTCACTCCGAGATCGCACTACAGTGCAGGAAAGGGGAATCTCCCAGTCCCGCGGTGTAGCGGGATCACCGCTATCATTTGTCGGCCATTCAAATGTTCGCTCATATGGTGTCTGCCATATGAGTTGTTCGAACAAATGAAGGGCTCCCATATATATATATATATATATATATATATATGGTTCTACCTCACTTTAACGACACGCCGGAACATTGACAGGGAAATCGCGAGCCCCAGAAGATCGACAGCGCAGAAGACCAACGCGACGGGACCTAGAAGATCGACAAGCAGAAGACCGACCCGACGGATGAAAGCACCGACGCCGAGGATGCCGACATGGGAAAAGGCTGTGTAAGTATGCGGTAGTGACGGACGTTAGGGTGCGAGTAAGGTAAGTGTGGATAGGGGTGGGTTAAGTGAGTTAGGGTTAGGGAGCGGGTCAGGTAAGTGTGCGGTAGTGATTGTGTTTGGGTTAGGGGGGGATAAGTGAGTTAGGGTTAGGGAGCGGGTCAGGTAAGTGTGCGGTAG